>NW_015386678.1:72151-189596 GCF_001527695.2 Protobothrops mucrosquamatus | reverse complement strand
TAATAATAATAATAATAATAATAATAATAATAATAATAATAATAATAATAATAATAATAATAATAATAATAATGTCTGGCAACCCTGGTAAACCAGGGTACGCCATGACGGTCGATCATGCGCCAAAAATTCCCAAGAGATGGTGTTGATATCCAGGGACTTGAGAGATGCTTTCAGCATGTCTTTGTATCGCTTCTTTTGTCCCCCGTGCGATCGCTTTCCTTGAGACAGCTCACCATAGAAGAGCTGTTTAGGGATGCGATGGTCTGGCATCCTTACAACGTGGCCTGCCCAGCGCAGGCCATGTTGTAAGGGGACAGTAGACAAGTGATAAAGGTACTTTCAGATTTGCAAGATTCTGTTACTGTAACCTTACAATAAAGTAGAATTGGCTCATCTGGTTATGCTTCCTGTCTGGTCTACCTCAAAAGACTGACAAAGAAATTGTTAAAGATGAATGTGAAAAGATATTACCACAGACCCAGAAACAGAAGACAGGAAACTTGGTGTTAAAAGAAATGCTAGAAATTACCCAGAGGAGAGAAGCAAAACCAAGAAAGATTGCAGCAAGCTCAGTTTGGGTACCCCACGGTTTGCTGATGTTAAGCTGCACCTGTTTCCAGTTTCTTTCTGGGTGCAATCCAAGATGTCAGTTATTAAAGCCTGAATTACTTGTGGGTACAGGCCTGGTTACTTGTGGGACTGCCTCTCCCTGAAGGAATTTGCCTTCTCCACCTGGTCTGATAGGGTAGGTGTATTCCAGGTCCCTTCCTTAAAATTGGACCTATTCAATGCACCTTCTTGATAGCAGGCACTACTCATTGGAACACTCGTCCCCCTAAGAAGTGGCAGGACATTACCCTCCTAGCCTTCCAAAAAGCCTTGGACTTTTCTTGCAAGCATAGGAGTAGTTTGTCACTGGAGACCAGAAAAGTTCTTTGTTGGACATGAGAGATGTATTATTTTGGGGGGTGTACTTATGCTGTTTTTTTTTAAATTTTTTATTGCTTTTATTATTGCTTGTAAGCTACTCAGGACTATGCTACATAAATTGGATGGCTCTGTAAACCAGATAGATAGATAGATGGATGGATGGATGGATGGATGGATGGATGGATGGATGGATGGATGGATGGATGGATGGACGGACGGACGGACGGACGGACGGACGGACGGACAGACAGACATAGATGTGGAAGACAGTGAGACAAAGAGAGACAGAGAGAGATGTAGATCTCAGGAATAAATTTAACCATTTCAGAAAGAAATAGAAAGAGCAGTATAATGATAACATCTGTAAAGACATCGAGAGTAGATAAAGAAAAAATCCTCAAAAACATTTTCCAAATGATACCTGAAGTCAAAAGTGGCTCCAACTTCAAATTGCTGTGGTAAAGAATGCCAATGGCTAGATAGTAACTCAGAGAAGATCAAATAGAGATGGAAAGAATATATATTGATATTCTGTATAGTAGGCTGTCAACACTCATGATAACTTAACAATTTTTTTACAATAGTCTCTAGTTCTAATCTAGACAATAAAGGTAGATCAGTACACTGGAAATTACCAAATTGAAAGGCTACAAGAATTGATAGAACATTTACAGAAATATGGCAAGTAGCAGAAAAAGATTCTTTAACAGATTGTGCAAGATATTAGATTATACTCTTAATTTCACATACCAACAAAACAATGATTAGGACTGCCAACCATAGGAGTACATAATAGGAGGTGCCAGATATTCAAGCTGATTTTAGAAAAGTGTGGGGAACAAGAAACATTGCTAATGCACAATGGTTAATTGAGAAAGCCAAAGACTATTTAGAACAAGTCAATATGTGTTTCGTTGACTATAGAAAGGCCTTTGATTGTGTTATTCATACCAAGCTGTGGAAATTCCTTTGGAAATTGGGAGTCCTACAATAATTCATTGCCTAATGCAAAACGTTTACATAAGCTAGGAAGCCACAGTCTAGATTAGGGGTTCCCAACCAGAGGTGCTTGCACCCCTGGAGGTGCGAGACAATATTCCAGGGGGTATGAAAACTTGGGTTTAGAAGTTTCAACATTATTTTTTATGTTCACGTCATTCAAAATGTGTTTAAATAAGTTTATTACTTTTGTAAGGGGTGCAAGAATATATCAGAAGCGTTCTAGGGGTGCGGGGTATAGAAAAGGTTGGGAACCGCTGGTCTAGATGGAACATGGTGAAACAAATCAACTCTACATCAGTAACAATATGAGACAAGGCTATATGTTTGCTTTTCATTTATCCAAATTATATGAGAAATATATATTGAAGGAAATTAGGATGGAAGAAAATGAGTGTTGTTTTAAAATTGGGAGGGAAAAAAACAATTCCAATAATGAAAGTCAAGAAGCATAATGAAAGGACTATAGTTAAATATAAAGACCAAATTAATTACAGCAGGCTCAGCAATCACCCATGAAAGTACTGAAAAGATGGCTAGCTTCTGCCTTTAGGATTGGCCACTAATAATAAAGGAACCAGTCAAGAAATATATTGCAAACTAGAGTAACAGTGAAAACCTTGAAAAAGGTATTCAGATGCTGTGATGGGGCTATACGGACAGAAGTAAAGTCATGTTATAGAAAAATAATCTATACTTGGGCAATTTATTCTTTTTCTACATGAAGAATGCTATTTTAAAAAAAACAAAACAGCTTCACATTTAACCCTGAAACTACACAAGTGTCAGTTCTTATTTCTAGCTCACAAGGTTTGCTGTCATATAGAATTCTATTCCTAGGATAGTTTATGAGTAACAAACAACATTCAAAGCATGGAAAATATGAAAAAGTAGAAAGCTTAATACCCATACTGAAGGGTATTGTATGGGGGTGATATGAATAGTACTAATCCATTTTTACTCAAGTTACAAAGTTGTGAGAAGACATCGCTCCATATAGCATTTCTCCATCTAGTAGAAATGGTTGCCAGTGAATTAGATTATGGAAAGGAGTCCACTTGATACACTGATGTAGTATCATTTGCTCTTTTTACTAGATATTTACTGGATATAGGACATCTAAGTATGATGAATTGATGCTCTGTCTCTCACATAATGACCAATTAGACCGATGGTTCCCAGTCTGGCATGCTCTGGATTTACTGGCAATAAAATAGTCAGAATACCTAGATAGTATATCTGATGTGAGTTGGAGTTGTAGCCCATCTAGAAATGAAGGCAGAGTTAGACTCTAATTGTAGTCAACTTCAACCAAGCCTATGGAGACGAACCAACGATTACTATTTGGTTTTCTCATATAATCTAACAAAGCCAACCCAGTAAAATGGAGATTGCCTCAACACATAAAAAATATTTTAGAGCAATCAGTGACTCTGAAGTGTGTAATGCATATATGTGAACAGAGCAAATTATGCAGGTGGATATCAAGTTTTGAAGCGTAGGAAGTATATTTCAAAGGAGATCAAGTACAGCATGTTTTTTTCTGTTTATATCTTAACCATCATCACTTTTCCATCCTGAAAGTAATTAGTTTTTTCCTCTAATAATCAAAACATGTTTAAGATTTAAGATGCCCATCAGATAAGAACAGTTGATTGCACAGTGTAGCACAGCATTTCAGAATCAAATTAAACAAAGTTTTCAGTAATATTAAAGACTCTCTCTCATCACCTCCAAAAACCAGGCAGCTATAGTTTGATGCGTGTTGCATGAAACTGAGAATAATGAGAAGAGAAAGAAGGTGATACGAAGCCACTGTTTCTGAATCTTGGCTACTTTAAGATGTGTGGAATTCAATTCCCAGAATTCTGGGAGTCGAAGGCCACATGTTTTACAATTGAGAAACTCTGTATTCTATACTAAGCTTTGTCATATGTTTACTGTTAGGTTTTGGATTTTTAAGTGCTTGTACTATAGTGAGACAGTAGCTTTTGAATTTCACCGCTCTCTTTTTTATTTTTCACAGTTTTTGTATTTTTAATGCTATGAGTAATTTGGTCATCAAGCCAGAGAATTTCATCTATTGGCTAGCTCAAAGGTACAATAAAGAACAAAAAGGAGACTTGCATATGCATGCTTAGCAGTCCTTCCTTATAGTACTTTCATCTGACTTCGACACAAATGTGTCCTGGCAACCTCTTTTTTTTTTTTTTTTGCCCAGTTCTGATATTATCTTCATCTGATTGCCAGCAGACTTACATCATCCTTAGCTACATCAGTTTTTAAGAAATATTATCCCCCCTTTTTTATATATTGATTTGTTTGAAAAATTTATATGGCCAACCATCTTAAGGAACAGTCTGTTACTCACAATAACAATAAAATCAATAAATAAACAATCATAATACAGAAAAAGTGTGAAACAATAAAAAACAGCAGTGTCTTAATTGTCCCCTTGGGATTTCTCACAACATACTCACCCCTCCTTCCATACTTTCTACCTATTCAACCCTATCCTAATACTTCAGTAACAAGGCAGGTTTTAATGGTCTTGTGAAAGGCTAGAAGGGTGGGGACTTGTCAAATTGCTGATGAGAGGGTGTTCTACAGAGAAGTTACACATCTAAAGTCCCACTAGGGAATGTTCCCACTCTATCTATTGTAGTGGGATAGGTGGATATTATTAGGGAGAGGCTGTCCTACAGATAACCAGGTCCCATGCCATGTAGGATTTTAAAGATGATAACCAGCAACTTGAATTTACCCTGAAGAAAACTGGGAGCCAGATGAGCTCACATAATGAAAGTGTAACATGGGCAAACCATGGGCACCCAATACTGTGTGCTCTGCTACATTCTGAACCAGTTATAACTTCCAAATGGTCGTCAAGGGCAGCCCCATGTAAAGCGCATTGCAATAATGTAGCTGGGAGGTAACAAAACAGTGAATGACTGTGAGCAAGACCTCCAGATCCAGGAAAGAATGCAATTGGTGCACAAGACGGATCTGTGCAACAGCCTTCCTAACCCGTATCCCAGGTTTTGTCAAGGATAAAATCTGACATGTTTAACCAACCATTCTGGTTAATGGTGACCTCTAGGGGTTGGGATCATCCCACTACCCATTGGATCCTTAAAACTGTGGTAGGCATGTCTCTTTCCCTCTAGTTCTTAAGCACTATCTTCTTGGGCAATTTGATTTGGGCAGTGGGAGCATCCTTGTCTTAAAACTGGACTGTTCTTTCCAGGCTTATCAGATCTCTAAACCAAGCCCTGATTCCATGAACTCATCAGCCTGATCAGCAGTTAAGCAATGGTGGTGGTAAGGTAACTGCATGCTAAAACAACCAAGTAATTGCTTTCTTTTTTATTGTGTTTCCCAGCTGTGAAACAGGAGGACTCCATCTATCAGCTTTGAACACTCCCAAACATGTCAAATACTTGTGCAAACCAGAACAAGTTTTGACAGATGGCTAAACCTGCTAATCTAGCCATCTAACAAAACTAACCTCCAGCATCATCATCCTCACCATCCCACATGAAGAAGAATTTGGTGGGTGTGTTTTCAGATGGCTGATGACACTTTGTGGAAGGGAAACAAAAGTGTTTATAACATTGTCAATAAAGATAGCACTATGTCCCAGCATCCTAGCTGCAGCAAGGTGGGAATCACCACCAACTTTCTGCCAGTTCAAGGATATTGGATTCCTCTTTAATTCATTCATGAGAAGAAGAAGAAAGCCCAGGACTCAGTAAAATAACTTATTTGCAGCCTATTTGTGTTTTAATAAAATAGTCTTAAGTTAATTTTGACAGGGAGGGAGGTGGAAAAGAAAAACATGGCTTCCCTTTGCTTTGTAAATTGGACATGATGTTCCCACTTCTTCAATGATTGAGACATATTTGGGTTTAATCAAATGGTGCTGCCCCCATGTCTAGTTGATCCTTATTCATTCTTATTGTGTAAGAACATTTACCTTGATTTAATTTCCATCCTACTGCATGGAGTGAAAAATTGTTCTGTCTCATTATTGTTTTAAACATCTGAAAATATTAATCTGTCCTATCTTAATTAGATCCCCTTAAGCTAAAAACACACCCAGCTCCTATGGTTGGGTGTCATCCAAACTTTCTTTACAGTGTCATCTAAATATTTTCTAGGGCAAGATAACCTGATTTGTGTTGGTGCCAATAAAAATATTACTCAGCTTTGGATTTTGGGTTTTTTCTTCCTCATGGACCAATACATCTGTATTTCTTAAATATATTATTTAGGTGAGAGTTTTGTAGAACAACAAATTTACAAAGCAGCTATTATTAAAATATTAAAAACTGGCTTACTGGTGTCAAGGTTCCAATAGATGAGACCAAACAAATCAGAACTCCGAGGTCAGAGATTTCCTCAACGTGTTTATTGGCTACATAGTATTGGCACGGTCAAAAGTGAAACCAAGTCTGAAATCCCCTCCAAAGAGAAACACTATTACAAAGTTAAACTTCCCAACCCAGTGCTATGCAATCAGTTACGTTTCCCAATAGAATAGTTTGCTCACACACCCCACCTAACCGACAGAAATTACCTTGGTTCCCATGGGAAATGTTTAGATTAGCAGAAATCTTTAGACTAGCAGAAATCTCCCATTTTGTGGTAACCTAGAATGAGCAAGATGACTACAGCCAGGTTCATCGTAGAGTTGGCAACTGGATCATGTCAAACTGTACCTTTTTTTAGAATTATTTGAAAGAATCCAGCATCCCTCAGGAGGTATTTGGATCTCCATCCATCAAAATTTGACAGATGGTCCAGTAGTTTGCCACAAGCAACTCATAGGTTATGCTGGCTCTAGAAAATCTTATTTCTATGACTCTCATCAAAAAATTTCTTAAGTCTCAAACCTATTTCCAAATTGTGATAGTCAAAATTGAACATGGCACCGAAAGGTTGCTTAAAATTGAACATTTTATCTTATCTGCGTCTTACAAGACTTGAAGACTTTGGAAGGCCCCAAATTGGGGGGATTTGGTTTATGTTTAAAAATGTTGAAGATGCCTGATTAGCTCATCTGGGCTAATTTATGCTTGCAGGTGTGATTTAGATGGTATAATTTAGCCAAAGTTAAACATACCTTTAAAATGTCGTTGATCTCAAAAGCAGAGAGGAATTAAGCACTTGTGCTGCTATTCCTGATGTGGTTTTGCAAATGATTAATTTTGGTTGCAGCGTATTCATTGTTCCTAAGCTAAAATGTATAGTAAGAGACCAATGTGGGCAATTGTTCATTAAAAGGAATCAATCTCATGTTTGAAAAGAGAGGCCCTAGATTTTCTTTTCCACCCAAACAGGATGTCTGTGCTGCATCCATCCATCTGTGCTTTGGGGCATTTTTCCCCCAACTGCCTTTTTGAGAACATTAAACAGGAAATTGGTGCCACTGGGCATATTCATTCTTCCCATCTTTTTTGCTTGCAAAAAAATGTACAGCTTTGCTGAGGCTAGACTCACTTCCTGTGGAACACTAATGCTTACCTCTCTTTCTACAGGAAAAACTGCTGTTTTAATACAAACCATGTTGTTTTTTTTTTAGAAAAAAAGAAGACAGAGAAAAGGAGGGGGAGATAGAAACACCAGTCTTTGGCCTATGTTGAAACAGCACCAATGTTTGTAGCATGAGAATGTACTAAGGGCTGATGCTTGCTCTAATTCCAGTTCAGGCAAAATCTATCGGGAAGGCTCCATCTCTTGGCAGGAACAGATTGAAATGCTAGAATTGTGTCTGGTATTTGTCTAGCAAACATATGCAGGGAAGGATGTGAGCCCTTTTTAATGCTGAAAGAGATCTGGACAAGCAGAGAATAGAAAATACGGGTTTCTAAATTGTTTGGTCTACATTTTTACCTTAAGACTTAGGTTCTTACATTTCACCTCAACAGAAGTAATACTGTTGCCATCTAATGGAGCTATTTGCTGTATATATACAGTAGCTTGCCATCAAATGCTAATTGGTTTCTTGATTTCTAGTTAAATTTTTCATCTGAACCAAATGCTCAGGTTGGAATAAACAAGCTCAGTTTCTTGTAATTTAATGAACTTGTCCATACATTTTTGACAATACAATACAAGTAGTCCTTCACTTACAACAGTTCATTTAGTGACCGTTCGAAGTTACACGGCACTAAAAAAGTGACTTATGACCATTTTCCACACTTATGACCATTGCAACATTGGTCATGTGATCAAAATTCAGATGCTTGACAACTGACTCATATTTATGACGGTTGCAGTGTCCTGGGGTCATGTGATCACCTTTTGCAGCCTTCTGACAAGCAAAGTCAATGGGGAAGCCAGATTCGCTTAACAACCATGTTACTAATTTAACCACTGCAGTGATTCATTTAATAACTGTGGCAAGAAAGGTCGTAAAATGGGGCAAAGCTCACTTAACAAATCTCTCACTTAACAACATATATTTTGGGCTCAATTGTGGTACGTTGTTGACTACCTGTACTGTGGAAGTGGTTTGCTTCTTCTTGAGGAGGAGGGGGGGGTATTCCTTAGTCTAGCCAACATCCTTCTCTTCTCTAGAAATTTCCCAGAAAATGTTGACTTGGTCCGACTCTGCTTATCTCCTAAATCCAGACAAAGTCAGCCAACAACTGCTCCTTTTGGTAAGTTGTAGGGGTGTCTTCAGGGTATAATAAAAAAAGTGAACCTCCAGCTTTTTTTAATGTGGTACATATAAAAAACAGGTGGAGCTTTGATCACCCCATCGTACTAACCTTGCAGATAACCATATAAATAGCATTTTATTATGTTCTCTTTTTTTACTGATGTGTTGCTTCTAAAATTTTACATAATCCCGTAACCTGGAAGCTAGCATGCTTATTTAAAAAGAGTGCAGCAATAGAAAAGTTGACAGAATAAAATAATAAAATACACTGTCTCCCAAAGCATTAAAAAGAGGCCCAGGTCTCAGGCTCATGGTCTAAAATGATATGCCATTTCAAGAAATAGCAAGCAGGAAAAAAAGGAAGAGGTGGAAAGCTTATTACTCAAGGCCAGAAAAGAAATGATGGACCTAGACTGGTATCTAGCCAGTCAAGCTGTTTACCTCTCCCTTCCTGAAGTTTCTGTTTAAATAGCAATGAGTAGCTCTTAGGCTGATTGGGCTAGTATCATGTGCTGGCCTTCAAGAAAACTGTAGAAACTGAGTCTTTTGTCTAGCAGGGAAGGGCAAAAGAAGCTTCTTGCACTTCCTTCTTCTTTGGATGATGGAAGAAGCCAGATTGCTCTTCCTGTTCCCAACAACAAAGAGTACAGCCTACCAATGACCCTTAATTTCCTAACTAATGGATGGCATCAAAGCATGCCATCCTTCAGGTTTTCAGTCCACAACAATGTACAGTATTAGACTTTGAGGGGTGCTTGGTGCTCTCCAAGCTTGGTTGTTTTCTTGCAGATGTTTCATTACACAAACTAAATAATATCATCAGTGCTAGTTTGGGTAATGAAATGTCTGCAAGAAAAAAAAAACAAGCTCAGAGAGCACCAAGGACCTCTCATTTCAACCCTGAGCTACAAGTATTCTCCTTTATTAACATTAGACCAGACATGTCAAACTCGTGATGTCACATGACATTGCGTGACGTATTGGGACTGTTTTGCCATTGCCGGCAATGGGGTGGGCGTGGCTTCCGCGTGACGCATCCGGCCCATGGGCCGGCAGTTTGACACCCCTGCATTAGACTGACCTTTGGCGGGAAATACAACTATTGTTCCTGAAAGTGACAAATTTTCACAAGAAATCTGATAATTTTGTCCACCTGCAAAGCCCTTTTTTTCCCCTAGTGGGAACTCAATGGGGCAATTGCCTCAGGTTTTTCACTTCGAGAAGTCTCCATCCAATTTAGTTTGGTAGCTGACATCATTAGATGAATTAGCTTTTTTCACTGGAGACAATAGAGCTTAAAGTAAGAATTACGAGACATCAGTTTCAAGACACACAAAAAAAAGCTATAGAAAAAAATTCCAGTAAGCTTTGAGGTAGATAGAAGTGAGACAAATGGCCATTAATTTGACATCTAAGCTAGCCTTTTCTAACCTTCAGCTTTCTTGGGTTTACAACTTCCTAATGAATATAAACATAAGTTGAAAAGTATAACTTGCTAAAAGTGTTGTTATTTTGGTAACCATTCTGAAAACAACGAAGAGAGCAATGAAGAAATAGAGAGAGGAAGAAATGAAAAGAATTTCAAGGTCCTTGTTTTCTAGTTAGTTTACATTCCTTATAACCCTGAAAGTTAGCGAGGTGGGACTCTGTTCTCTACCATTTCTTATTGTTTACTAGAGATACAGTAGGCCAAATAAGCTGCTGAGCAAATTCTACAAGTGAATATCATCACCAACAGCTTCTCCTTGGGATCAGAATGAGTAATCAGATAGATCACACTTTATATCAGATGTATTTATTTGTTAGATTTTTATCTAACTTTATAAGTAACTGAAAAAGGCAAATATACATATTATTCCTTCCTCCCTGTGTTTTCCAAATAACAACAACCCTGTGAGGTGAGGTGAATTGAGCTGAGAGAAAATGACTGGCCCAAAGTCACCCAGGCAGACTTTCATGCCTAAAGCAGGACTAGAATTCACAGTTTCCTGCTTTGGGAGAGGCCAGCACCCTAACCAATAAACCAAACTGGATCTCATTTCAAACCAAGTACTTTTAGTGAAAATAAAATAATAATGGGTACTCCAACATGTGATCAAAGTCTGAACTACAGAATCAAAGAAATTGGCCCTGCTATTTATGCAATGCTCTTTCAAAAGAGAAATCTTTTCCAAATGATTTGCATATGTATAATTTTTTTTAAAAAAACGTTATTCTATTTCTCCTAAATTCAGTGTACAACCAGGATGCTGGATGCAAATGTATGCTTCAACATTTGTAAGAGAGTTGCTTTTTTCTGATAGTGATTACTCTTTTTGCTTGTTTGTTATTTTGTTCATCACATTTGTATGCTTTTGCATGCAAGGCTCTTAGTGGCTTCCAAGATATAAAACATGGTATTGCTTTGGCCTTGTACTAACATCTGAGCTTCTTGAGGGAGGGTTCATGTTTTACATACAGTTCCTTTTCTTCCAATCTTCTAATAGTTTTCAGTTTGGGGGGATGAGACGGAGGAGAGGAAAGTATACAACTGATATCTCTTTATGTGGACAAAAATAAGAGTGTATGAATCCATTTGAATGTGACTCATCCTGCCATTTTATGCAGGGAAGTATTCCTTGCATATATTTCAAACGGCCGAAAGCAGATGGTGAGACAGTTTTGTTCTCTAACAGCCTTTTCAACTGAAGAAGCAGTTGTTCTAGTTCCAGATAAAAGATTGGTGTTCTAGTTCCAGATAAAAGATTAGCTTAAAAATTAATAAGTGGCATAATATTATTTATTGAAAATAGCAACTACTGCAAAGGTTATAGGGAACATGTACTGAGGTCCATACCAGCAAGTGCTGCTATGCCCAACATTGTGAATGAAAGATTATAAGATGAACTATTACAATATTGAGTAAAACGTCCATGACTGTATTGATAGAAGCTTGTAGGGGCACAGCAATTATTTATTAGCACTTTCCTCTGTAAGCAGCCCTAGCCATTGCAGATATTTATTGGGAAGAAAAGAGCCATCAACAACATACAATTGGGCAGCTGAGCTCAACCAATGCTATCCGTTAGTGTATGTTATAAATCCCTGTACTCTGCAATGAAATCAGCACTCTGACTCCACATATCTTTTGAACAGGCTCTGGGAACACCACCGCTGTGCTCACCAGAGCTTCCCAATCTTCTTCAGACAGGTGTTAACTTTGTAAGCTCACTGTTTTGTTTTACTGAATGGTCTGACAAGAATCCCCCAGCAAAAACCTGCAAATCCCATTAACGAAGTCTTCTGGAACTCCAAACTATATTATTTGTTTATATCTCTCTATATATCTATATTTGTATTCTATAGCTACATTACTTTTTCAGTATAGTAAAAGGTATAACAAAGAAACAAAACAATAGAAAGTAAGAAAAATACAAAAAGAAAGAGAATGAAAATAATTGTGCCTTTTGCCTTTCTTTCTATAGAATAATTACCATCTTGCTCTTTTCCGCATCCTGTTGATCCCTTAATTCCCATCTACATCTTTTCTTAATCCTTACAAACTACTGTATATAATTTGTTTATGGCTTTGTTGTTATTGTTGTTTTAAAGACTAACATCTCATGATAGCAGTGTTCCAATATCTCAGGGGATGCCACAGAGAAGAGGGAGTCAAGCTATTCTCCAAGGCAGCTGAAGGTAGGACAAGAAGCAATGGATGGAAACTAATCAAGGAGAGAAGCAACCTAGAACTAAGGAGAAACTTCCTGACAGTTAGACCAATTAACCAATGGAACAACCTGCCTCCAGAAGCGGTGAATGCTCCAACTCTTTAAGAAGAGACTGGACAGCCATTTGTCCAAAATGGTATAGGGTTTCCTGCCTGAGCAGAGGGTTGGACTCGATGACCTCCAAGGTCCCTTCCAACTTTATTATTATTATTATTATTATTATTATTATTATTATTATTATTATTATTATTATTATTATTATTGTTGTTGTTGTTGTTGTTGTTGTTGTTGTTGTTGTTGTTGTTATTGTTATTGTTGTTGTTATTATTATTATTATTATTATTATTATTATTATTATCATGAGATCAAAAATTCTTGGTGCATTTGTGTGAGATGTTAAGCAAGTTATT
Source organism: Protobothrops mucrosquamatus (assembly GCF_001527695.2). Taxonomy (NCBI): domain Eukaryota; kingdom Metazoa; phylum Chordata; class Lepidosauria; order Squamata; family Viperidae; genus Protobothrops; species Protobothrops mucrosquamatus. The sequence goes on along the minus strand of NW_015386678.1, from coordinate 176,877 downwards.
GAGGATGTCTGTGAGAATTAGCAATCTCATAGGTCATTTTAATTTTCCTGGGTCCTTGTGATTGTATAAAACTAAATGGTCGAAAAAGGTCATTACTGGCTTTATATCACCTGAAGTATGCTACCGTAAAATGGTTTGTTTTTATTATTTGTTTCTTCTTCTTGGTTTGTGTGGTTTTTTAGTTCCCCATTTTGAGGAATCTTCAGTGGAAAGATTGATACATCTGTCTCTATCTCTCACTTCTCTCTCTGTCTATCTATCTACACACACACACACACACACAAACACACAAATCAGTGCCAGGTTTCACGAAAGGGAGAATGGTTTCAAGCTTCTGATATAACTGTCAAAAACTGTATGCATGGACAGTCTCACACTGCCAGCAATGCGGATATGGCCTTTTACACCTCCTCTGGTCTGGGAAGACAAGATGTTTCTAACAGTTTCACAGATGACCTTATGCTTGGTCACATTCTCTCCATTTTATTTTATCTTAAACATCTATTCGAAAAACAAGCATTCTCACGTAAGGGAATACAGAATAAGGCACCACCTTAATCTTCAGTTCCAGCTCCTCTCTGTTCTAAAACTGTTTGTGTATTTCTGTGTGTGCGTGTGTGTGTGATGTGTATATGTGTGAGAGAAAGATATATAATTTTTATTAATTTATTTTTCACATTTCTGAACCGCCCATCTCCCTCAAAGAGTTTTTGAAATTATTGCAGCTTCTGAAGGGGGAAGCATTTTGCTCCTTTTTCTGAGTTCCTGGATCTGTTGTAGAGAATTTGGATTAAGCACACGTTCATCTCACATGTTAGCAAGAGGACAGCAGGAGTTCCTCTGAAAACTTCTCTGTTCCTCTCAGGACAAGGCTACCCATCAGAGAGTTCTGAGAAAGAAGCTTTGTGAAATTTAATCATCCCTCCTCATCCAGAGCAAAACTGTTATCTTTACACCACAGAAAGGAGAACTTCCATGCTGGTTTCGAGAAGTCACACTGTACTGTACTTGCATGCCCTGTGCTCTGCAATTTGATAACAAAGAACTAGTGTTTCATACAGTTGCTTAATTCCATAGCAGCATATTCTCTCTCCCACATACACATACAAGGTGTGTGGTGTACACAAATAGGCATTTTTTCACCAATGTTTCTTTCTTTTGGGATGGAACATTATTTTCCTTTTTTTTGTTAGAAATGTGAAGCTATTATTACATTGACAGAGCAGTCTTGCATTCACTGCTGGAGCTGTTTTTCCACATTGATCCATGACTCCCAGATTGTTCCATTCTCATAGTTGTTTCATTAACTGGCTCCTGTTTACACCTGATGAGCTGTTCCCACAGTAATAGCTCTCGGTTCATTGGGTCCATAAACAAGATTTCCTCTAATCAGTTTCTTCCTCTTCTAGTAAATACCATCATTAATATGAAGCAACATTATGTCAGAGATATTATGGGAAATTACCATTAAAACTAGCCAGTTTGGCAAGTCAGTCAATATAGCTCTTAGTGGGTTGAAAATTTGCTGAGGTTCTCACATGCCAATGTTTCCCTGGTACTCACCTTTAAGGTTCATGCATACATGATCTTTTGTCACATGCATCAAAGATCTTCTGAAGGAATTACTTTATATTACTGCCTTCCCATGCACCAGTAACTCAGCACTCTCATTGAAAATGTCAGTGACTATGGAAATTGAAATGGACACTTCTTCCTTGCTCTCTCTCCACCCCAACACTCTTTTTTATTTCATTCTTTCCTGATTATTTCCCCGTTTGCTTCCTTTTTTATGACCACAGCAATAGCTGTTTATCACTTAGATAGGTAATATTATAATCTGTTATGCAGTTCTATGGGCAAGCTTGTTCAGAAACAGGTTCTCTTTTTTCAATGGAACTTTTTGGTTAAGTGTGCACAGAATGGCAACTGCATCGTAATTTGGTATGAGGAGAAAATGGAAAAAAGATATAGAAGAACTGTGCCTCAAATCTCTACAAAAACCTTGTATTTTATCATAATAGACTAATTCATCATGCAGAATGGTAAGTGGTAAAGACGCCGTGAGAAATGTGAATCCTATTCAGGATTGTCCATTGCTGATGTGGTAGTTCGAAGCCAGGTGCTTTTTTTGTGGGGTCACTTATATGTCTACCTAAAGTTGTTGGGCAGATTTGAGTCTTCCGGCTGAAATGAGAAAGATAGGAGTGTGTTGCTCAGAATTTTTCTGTACTCTCTCATTAGTGCATCTTGCCATAGTTATAGCTAATATATCTTGCCATGAAATTCACAGCCTGCTGTCCAATGTTGTGACTTCAAGGTCCTTTATATTTATCCCCTCTTATGTTTCTTCATTTTTAAATTGGATAGAATTTAAACAAACTTGGAAAAAGAGCAATAATAGAAAAGGCTGACCCTTATAGACATGGACTATGCCAGTTTGGCATTATAGTCCCAAATATGATTTAGGAATTGAGTTTGGTTCTGATCCCCAAATAGTTGTTCATTCAAGAAACAATATCTTGAGATGAAAAAGGCTATATTTGCATTTGAATGATATGCAGAACACTATACAAAAATACTTTTTCAATCACAAAGGTACGTGCTACTTTTTGAAATTACCTTTAAGAGAAGAGCATTGTGGGAGTTAGATGTGATCTATGGGTTGTCCATCCTTAAAACAGAGGGCTTTGGAGGTTCTCAGTGTCCCCTATCTGTTGGTCATCTATTCAGCAGGAGGACAATGCTTGATTATGCATGGCTGGTCTAGCTGAGTAAAAAGCCAATGGCCAGACTCTGCTAGGCTTTTTTTTATTACTTACAAGGTAATTATGACACTCAATGAGAATATACAAAGAATGACTAGCTCAGCGGTTCTCAACCTATGGGTTGCGACCCCATTTGGGGTCGATCGACCATTTCACGGGGGTCGCCAAGCAAGGCTGTCCGCCATTTTTTCCCCCTTTTCCGGCGGGTGCCTTACTTCCCTTGAGCTGGGCCAGCTGGTGGTTGGCCTGCTCCGTCTCTGCCGCTTGCCAGCTACGCCTCGGCCAGCGCAGGGGGCGGAACCACGCATGCACGGCGCTTCCTGGCAGGGAAAGTCCTCGACTTACGACTGGTTGGGTAGTCCTCGACTTACGACCGGTTTAGTCCTCGACTTACAACCGGATTAGTCCTCGACTTACGACCGGTTTAGTCCTCGGCGTACGACCGGTTGGGGGTCGCGGCATTAAAAAGGTTGAGAACCACTGGACTAGCTGAACAGAACAGAATGCAAATGGGAGTTGACGTCAAAAGATAAGCCAGAAATGGTTCTTTTGCCCTTGTGTGGCTATATCAAACTTTTTTGGAAGAATCTGGTGTGATTTAAACAAAAAAGTGAGAGCATTAGGGTGAAAGTTCAGATGGCGACCATCAGATACTGAATCTGCCAGCCACCATTGTTCTTACTGTTTGAAGTGGTGAGTTCTCACACTTACGTTACGCAGTCGGTTTGGAACAAGAACACAGCTTTTGTTGGAATTTTGAGAAAGGCAGCAGAACTAGTATTTATTTCTCTAATGTAAGGGGAAGGAACCTTAGAAGAGCTAAAAGCTGTATTTTTTTTAAAAAAATGTTTACTGTAAACATGATCAATGCAAGAATTATGCTCACAAAACATTATTTCTGAAAAACAGAATTAGTAGAATCTAAATCTTCAAAATCGTTGAATGATTGAGTTTGCAGAAGGGTTTCACAAGAATTCTTGGAAGGCTGAAGTTTTATGCTCTTTTAATCAGAAGCAGCAGCAACTATTCTGAAATCAGCATATTTTTGCAAGCTCACATTCACAGGCAATATGTCCACAGAGGGAAACCACAGTTATCTAGTGTTGGGAACAGCAGTTTTTCTACTCATTTTTATTTCCACTCACTGAGAACTCAAAGCTGGCTGAGATATCTATTGCTGCTTTAATTGTCTATTGAGCTTCCAAAGACTGCAGAAACCTGAGTCAGGCAGGTACAGTGTTCAGTTCTAGGGGAAATTTACTTGAGAATAATAGATTCTCAAGATTTACCTTTTGTCTGGTCACTATTTCAAGGTGACCAATAGGCCAGGACTGAGATTCTAAAGACAGAAGAATAGCAGCACCAGAACTAAAGCAATATCTGACCCAATCAGATTTATTTATTTATTTTACTGATCCTCCTTGGTGGTCCAAATTTGTCCTCAAAACTGCATTGCACCTGTTCCTTTGGGAATACAACCCAATACTGTTTGCTTCTTTTTTGCTCTTTTATACCGTTTTTATACTGTTTCTGCACTCATCATCTTTAATCATAATTGTTTATTCTTTGTATACCACCATTCAATACAGACTCAGAGTAGTTTACAGCACAATTAACAAAGGCATCCATAGCAGTTAAAAATGCCCAACTGAATATAAATAAACAATCAAGAGCTAATCAAAGTCCCAATACTAAGGACAAGTTATAGTCATAATAATGATAATAATAATGAAAGATAAACAATCACCAAACCAAGTAAAATGATGTAAATAATTAAATCAATATCAGTAATTCAAAGTGAACTGAATTAAACAAACAATTCAGTCAAATGCTCTTCAAAAACATTATGTTTTGATTAACTTCCAAAGTGCTAGAAAGTATGATTTTAATACTACAGGAAGGTATTACATAAGATTAGAGAAATAATGTCTCTTTGGCTTTATTTCTTTCACTTCATGAAATTAAGGATTGACCCAAAGCTTCTCCTGAGAAGAAGAATGGAGCAAATTATCATCTTTATAATAAAACCGTTTCAGAAATAACTAACTGAAATGTATTATTCTGAGTTAGCAAAACAGATTTCATATATTCACATGCCAGGTCCAAACAAATAAACTCTATTGTGGAGGAGTGTCCACAGGGTGTAGTAAAGAAAAAAAATCAAGATGGCTGCCTTGAGGGTGTGATGACAGCTCCAACTAGTTTTTATGTGCAAAGGATCATGTTGATTTGATAAGCAAATTAAGACTTGGATTCCCAAGGCAGTTTAAATTAAAGTCACACCAGAGTCTAAAACAATTAAAATGTATAATAAACACAACAACTAAAACATATCACACTAAACTAATTAAAAATCTGGGAGCTAGTAAAGATTATATAAGATTGGCATACCGTATTCATAATGACCAATTATTATCAGTGCTCTAGTCACCACATGGTTTCCTTGTTTAATTTTTCAGGCTATCTTCTAGAACTGTACTGCAGTAATCTATGTGAGAAATCATCCGCATTCTATATGCAAATGGGATTACAGTATTACTTTATGTCTCTGCCTAGTCTAATAAGAGATGATTTATTTTATGCCACAGAAGGCATTTACATTTCTCAATGCTTTTAGAGGCAGTCCCAAACTATGCATCTGAACCTTTGGGGTGAGTGCATCCCTTCCAAAATAAGTTGAATACTAGCCAGTGGACCATCTTCTGTCTCTTCTGAATTGAGCTCTATACGTTGGTGGATCTCATTCAGCCTTTCCATTGCCTCACTTAGAGGAAAAGGAAAGATAGAGCTACATGTCATGAGATAACAAGGATTTATTGCTCTAAGTCTCTGAATGAACTCACTGTGCAGCTTCAGATTGATATTGAAAAGCATGGTGATAAAATGAAGATTTGCAGCACTCCACTGAATAAATATCATGGGATTAACTGGTTATCCAATAACACCATCCTATGGAAGCAAGCACTCAGAGATGTGTGAAACTATCAGATAAAATTAGTGAAATTAATTATCATCCACACCTAGCTTTGATCCCATCATTATACTTACGTGCTGTGATGTGATGCGGTAGTTAAAGTATTAATCCAGCACTCAGGAACTCCATGTTCAAGTCAACCCACAACTATGGAAGCTAACTGTGTGACGTTTGGTTATCATTTTTCAATCCTCACAGAGTTTTTGTTGTTGCAATCCCTCAGAGTCTGGAGACACACCATCCTAATGAATCTAACATCCTTGCAGAGAGGAATGCTGATTGTAGATCTAAATCTTGCCATCATCTTTAAGACTGGGAATTTTATGACACTGGTGCTATATAAATATCTAAGCAGACAAAGAACCCAAGTCACAAATAGAAGTTACAAGCTGTTGTTAATGGTATTGCTGGTTAATCGATTATGTTTTCTTTAAAGGGCAACAACCTTAACTGCAAAACTTTATTTATCATAAAGTTCTGGTGATCCTAGCAATTAACCCAGTTTTCAACACAGGATACACCTGCTTGATGTTTAAATAATGCACCATGATTGTCGGGAAAGTATATTCTTTGTTCTTGCTACATTCTTCTTGGCATGAAAGCATTAAGCTATGAACAGCTATCTAATAGTTTTATGTTTAAATTAGGTGAGAGAGAGACAGAGAAGAAAGAAAGCAGTGAAATCAATAAATTTTGAATGTTCAGGTGTGATAACATAAATGAAACCTTTTTGTTATAAGTAAACACAGCACTGATGCATTTCTCAGCAGCAGCAAATTATTCTGTATCTTTTGAGAAAAATTACTGGTTTCGGCAGGAATAAGGGAAAGAACTATGTGACTTGTTTTAGAAAATGAGGGCCTTTTAGGCTTGGAGTGCTATTATTAGTCACAAAAGATAGTGGGAAGGGACTTGTTCCTTTCTTTTATGTAATTATGAAGTAGATTTTCTTCTGAAATCACAAGGAATTTCTGTAATTGCTCCCATCACATTGAGATGAGAAGTTCCTGTCTTCTGATGTTCTTTATCAGAAAGTACCAGCACATGCCTTTATAATCTATATTAGTATTCAAACACTTCTATCATGAACTGTACATCTAGCAATCTGTACCTTAAAAATATGAATTATTCTCTAGGAGAAGGAGAGCGGAAAGGAGATGAGAGCAATTAAAACCTCTGTAGCCTGATTTCTATGCTCTTTAGAAGGTGATCCTCAAAGGAACAGGAAATGACTCTGCATTATCCCCTATTCCTATCCTTACTACTGCAAATACTAAATAAATAAAAATGTTATTCTTAAAGCTACTTTAGGCAATGCTTACTGAACTGCAAGGAAGGCTTGGGAAATTGACATGGGGAAAAATATTTTTCAAGTAATATAAAGTGCAAGAACTTATATGTTTCATTCTCAGCTGCTTCATTAATACATTCAAAGCCTTTTTGGTACCTTAGCTCAGATACACACACACACACACACACACACACAGTATAGGACAGATGATATATATTATATGATATATGATATATGAGATATATGAGATATATACATATTACATATACTGTACAGATACATACATTTATACACATAAACACACATTATATATTCAGATAGTCCTTGACGTACGACCATAATTAAGCCCAAAATTTTTGTTGCTAAGTGAAACCTTTGTTAAGTGAGTTTTGGCCTATTTTATGACTTTTCTTGCCATTGTTGTTAAGTGAATCCCTACAGTTGTTAAGTTAGTCATTCGGTTGTTAAATGAATCTGGATTTCCCATTGACTTTGCTGGTCAGAAGGTCGCAAAACTATATCACTTGACCTTGGGACACTGCAATCAAGCATCTGAATTTTGATCACATGACATGGGGATTATGCAATGGTCGTAAATGTGAAAAATGATCATAAGTCACTTGCCATTGTAACTTTGAATGGTCACTAAATGAACTGTTTTAAGTTGAGAACTATCTGTACCATATATACATATACAAGTAGTTCTCGATTTACAACCATTTGTTTAGGAATCGTTCAAAGTTATAACAACACTAAAAAAAATAACTTATGATCGTTCATCGTATTTACAACTGTTGCAGCATCCCCTGGTCATGTGATCAAAATTCAGTCTCTTGGCAACTGACCTATATTGATGACAGTTGAAATGTCCTGGGGTCATGTGATCATCTTTTGCAACCTTCTGACAAGCAAAATCAATGGGGAAGCCAGATTCACTTAACAACCTTGTTACTAACTTAACAACTACTGTGACTCCCTTAACAACTATGGCAAGAAACTTTTTAAAAATGAGGCAAAACTCAATAACTGTTTTGCTTAAGAACAAAAATGTGGGCTCAGTTGTGGTCATAAGACAAGGACTACCTGTACATACATACATATCCTATTTCCTATGCACACAGAGACACAGACAGACAGACACTTCAGATATAATTTTCCATGCTTCTAGTATGCCTGAACATTATTGTTTCATTTAGATAGTCCTTCCCTAACTCAGTTCCATCCACAACCCCTGTCATTCCCAGCAAGCAGGGCCCAAGCCTGGAATTCTGAGAGTAATTGTTCCAAAATGTCTGGAGGGCTTCAATGTAAAAGGCTGACTATATTTTGTTTCAGACAATATAACACCGACTCTCTTAGAAAGGACAGGTTCTTTCATACACACTGAAGGAAATAAATTTCCCTGCACCATCACCCCACTCATAAAGCATCAGAGGAAAAGACTGATCTATCCAACAGAAGCTTTATTACTATGTTTCCCAGCTTCATCAACTTTAAGTTGTGTAGATTTCAACTTCCAAATTTCCCCAGCCAGTAGAAAATTTTGGGAATTGAAATCCACATCTTAAAGCTGCCGAGATTGAGACATGCTGTTCTGTGAGATCAGAGGAATTTTTTTTTAATCATTTGATCTTGGAAACTTTAATTAGAGTTATTTGAGGATGGCATCTCTGCATATAAAGCAGATGCTTTACCACTCAGCTATGTTCTTTCCTTAAGATTAAATCCCCAAGATGTCTATGCTACAAATTAAAGCCTCTATGGCAGTAATGGCGAACCTTTTAGAGACCGAGTGCCCCAAAACTGCCCTGCCCGCAGGGCCACCCACCGCCTCCACGACCTGCCGCAGATCGCCCAGATGGTCCAGCAGCGCCATGGCTGCCATGCCCTCCACCTGCACCCCGCAGCAGCATCTGCGTGTGATGGGGCACGAGGGCGGAGTATTGTCCCCGCTGCCTGGTTGCCATGTCCTTGGGTGTGCTGCTCCATGCAGGCTGCGCCCGGGGGCGATTCCTCCAGGGCGGCAGCTGCTGAGAGAGGTGGGGCTGGGGCAACAGCGCGCGTGCCCACAGAGAGGGCTCTGAATGCCGCCTCTGGCACATGTGCCACTGCTCTATGGAGTCACAGCTTCAATACAAATTGTGCTGGAAATTGCAGGTTGGGTGTTTAGAATCTCACAGTATTTATAATCATATTTATAATGTCCTAAGAGGTTATTTAAGCCTAAACTGGTGAGTAGGAAGTCATTTTTTTTAAAAAAAACTCCCAACACCCAATCCTGCATACCAGTCATATTGATTTCATGCATATTATTGTGATTTATCTGTCAGTGCTCTATTCAGTGACAAGGAACATAAAGAGCAACAACAGGGGAACAGGAGATAACAGCAAACAGAATTAGGTCTTATTTATTTATTTATTATTTATTTATTATTTTGATTTATATCCCGCCCTTCTCCCGACGGGACTCAGGGTGCCTCACAACATATTTAAAAACAAAAACGCGTCCACAATTCCCACCGAATAAAACCAATTAAAACCAAATATTTCACGTTGTGCTGTTTAAAATTTTCTTAAAATAAACCCGATTTAAAATCCTCCCTAGGCCAGGCCCGCTTGCTGGAAAAGCCATGTCTTGAGGGCGCGGCGGAAAGTAAGGAGATCCGGAATCATCCGGATCTCGGGGGGTAGTTCATTCCAGAGGGCGGGGGCGCCCACAGAGAAGGCCCTCCCCCTGGGGGTCGCCAGCCGACATTGCTTGGCCGACGGCACCCTGAGGAGATCCACTCTGTGGGAGCGTACCGGTCTATGGGAGGGAATCTGTGGCAGAAGGCGGTCTCGGAGATAACCAGGTCCTATGCCATGGAGCGCTTTAAAGGTGGTAACTAACACCTTAAAGCGCACCCGGAAGGCCACTGGCAACCAGTGCAGCTCGCGCAGCAGTGGTGTTACATGGGAGCGACGAGTCCCTCCCAACACCGCCCGCGCGGCCGCATTCTGGACCAGTTGAAGCCTCCGGGTGCTCCTCAAAGGGAGCCCCATGTAGAGAGCGTTACAATAGTCCAGGCGGGAGGTAACGAGAGCATGAGTGACTGTGCGCAAGGCGTCCCGGTCCAGAAAAGGTCTGATAAGAGAAGAGCACAGAACCTTTAGCTGCAAATAAGGCAATGAAAACATGCAATAATAGCATGGACTTCATTTAATAAAGACCTTATTTCTAACTAAATAATTGCAAATGCTTTGCATTAAGAAAACACAGATGTCCATTTATTTTGTTTATATCTAACCTTTAGTTGAATTCAAATTGAGCAGCTCCCATTCATACAACATGCTTAACTAGGTCAAGAGCTTAGGGTATCATGTAAACACCTAATCAGCAGTGTGGGATGGAGGGAGATAGTTTTAGATCTCCATGTAGTCTTGGGACTGTTTGAGCCTAATTAACTCAGCTCCAATTAACGAAGTGATGCAAACAGTATCAAACAATTCTAAAACAGGCTTCTAAGGAGCTGTCTTTCTATCTCCTGTTTACATTGCACCTTTTCAGCTACCCAGAGAACAGCAGTGGGACAAGAAAAAAGAAAAAAGCTTTGGCTAAACATGGTGCTGGCTTCAGTTGGGCCACTTTGGATATTAAAACATTTCCTGGGAAGGAAGCCAGAAAGTAACAGCTGCTCAGCTTCCTGTATGGCAGATGGGAAGGTAAAAAACACTGACCCTTCCTGATTCATGATTGACCGGATCATTAGTATCATATACTGCTGGCAAACAAGTTATGTCAATTAAATACGGAGCACGGATTTGGTCCATTGTGTCATTGGAACATGGCCAATGTACCTCTTTTTAAAGTTTCATTACCATTCGACTCCATCGTTTACACCTTTTCCCCACTGTATCTGTACACATTTCCCTAAAGGGAAGTGACTCCCTGCCTTTTCCCAAAAAAGAACTAAGCTAGTGATTCTCAACCTGTGGGGGTCCATGAAGGCTTGAAAAAATGTTATAATTTAAATCTTAAGTCTTGAGGATCAGTGGCCATCAAAGATATTTAAAGGGGGTCCATGGTGAAGAAAAGGTTGAGAATCACTGGACTAGGCCAGGGCTTTTCAACCGGTGGTACGTGTACCACCTGTGGTACATTAGCATGTGGCAGGTGGTACATGGCCCTGCTCAGCCAAGTGTAGAGGGGGAGGGAACAAGCCAGCACAGTGCAGGACTTACTGTGGGAAAGTCCTCCAGAGCTGCAGAGTGGCTGGGGTGAGGCAAAGGCCCCAGGCTCACTTCCTGCTCACCCAGATGAGAAAGGAGGAGGGGAGGTGGAGATAGGAGAGGCTATAAAAGGAGGCAGTTTGGGCGGGAGAGGGAGAGAGAGAAAAAGAGGCGCCTTGGGAGGAGGTGGAGTCAGTTCTAGCTGCACCGAAGGGAAAGAAGGAGGAGGATGGGGAGAGAGGAGATCAAGCAGGCCGGCCATGAGCCGATCTACAACTTCTGTGGCAGCCATCCAGGCTGGCAGCAACAAACAGGCAAGAAACGCAGTGGGGGAGGGGTTGCCCTCCATGAGGAATAAAGAAAGGCAGCAATGAAGAAAGGCAGCATCGGCTGGAGGTGAGGCAGGGAGGGAGGGAGGGAGGGAGGTGGAGAGTGGAAGGATTCTTCTCTGCTTTTGTGACTTTGAAGTTCTGGGATTTGTGCAATGTGGGCTTTGTGTTCTTAAGGAGTGTTTGGCAATTTCTATTTGGCTAATGGCTGATGTCTCATGTTAGCTTCTATTAGCTCTGCTATTGTTAGCTGTAAGTTTTGCTGCAAGGAATTTTGAAATATTTTTCTCCTGAATGGATTTTGCCTGTAGCATTCCTTTACTTATGAATGGAGCCATTTGGGGAGGCTGCCTTAGCCAGCAGCCAGTACTTACTACATTTTTTTTCTTCCTTAAGTGCCAGCTGCCGGCTCCTTAATTTTCTTTTCTAGCCAGTAGCTAATTCTTAAAGAGGAATGCGCCTTTTTAAGCTAGATCCCTCAGCTGCTTGTCTTTGCTGTCTCTGGAGGCTTTTCCTTGTTTGATGAATATATAGAAGAGAAAAAATATGGGTTTTTTTTTTCAAATTCTTCCTTCAGAAAAAGATGGGCATGAGAAAGAGGGAGGCAGGGAAGGAGTGAGGGAGAGAAGGAAGTCCCACTTAGCACTTGGCCACCAGCAGCCCTGCCATTGACTTTGCGTGTCAAAAGGTTGCAAAAGGGGATCACATGACCCTGGGACACTGTAACCATCATAAATATGAATCAGTTGCCAAGTATTCAAATATAAATCACATGACCCTGGGTGTGCTGCAATGGTCATAAGTGTGAAAAATGGTCATAAGTCATTTCAACTTTGAACAGGTGTTGGTTTTTTTGGGTCATCAAGTTTTTGACACCTTACTAGGTGGTACTCGAATATTGCCATATCCTAAAAGTGGTACAATCGGTGAAAAAGTTGAAAAGCCCTGGACTAGGCTATTCCTTTGCTGCAGAGAAACCTAACAATATTTTCAACAGACTTGTCCATAAAGGAATTTGGAGACCACAACACAATGCAGCAACTGTGTAATGCAAAGATGACAAACATATTGTAGTTTGTTCCTTTATGCCCTAAATATATGGAGGCTTATGCCCTGTTGTCTTTAACATTTTTACTGAAATAAAAGAAAATTTGCCCAACAGTTCTAGAAAAAAGTAAAATATGAATTTCAGTGATACACCATGATTTAAATGCAAAACATGAAGTAATTATAATGTGATTATGAATGTACTCCAAGAGATCTAAAAGGCCAAGTTGAAGACAACCATCCTGGAAATAATCTATCCAAGTCCTTGCTAAGAGGACTGATGTAATAAATATATGAAGTGTATGAGAAATAATTAAAAAAACATTTTTGACAGTGCCATCTCTAATAAAATAGTTTATGTATTGTATATATCCAAACCTGGAGGGCAAGGAGAGAATCATATCTGCCATTCCCAAAGTAGGGAATCTTAGGAATCTTAAGTAATTCTTAGGTCAGATGAAAAGTTCTCTTTTAAAAAAACAACAACAATCCCTCAGATCAGAGTTCAGATGTGCTCAGTCAGCAATGTTGAAAAAAGAAATTAAGAACAAGAAGAGGGGGGAAATATTCTATAATGGAAGTCAAGCATCACAGAAGAGAAGCTGGCACAGAGAGGAAGGAAATATTCCAGTAGGAAAATTCAGAGAATAAAATGTCTGTTTCTCTACAGTATCTGGTGGCAGAAGCTGGACTACAAGCTCTACAAATCTGATACCTAACAACCTCATGAATGAAGGCGAATATACATGTCCCAAGATAAGAAGATAAGACAGAAAGTCAAGATAACAAGATAACAAGATAAGATAGAAGGCCACCTGAAGAGACTAGAACAGGGTGTCAAACTCAATTTCATTGAGGGCCGCATCAGCATTGCAGTTGTCCTCGGAGGGGGGGCAGGTAGGTGTGGAGGGGGGGCGCGGCCTACTGGGTGGGCATGGCCAGCTCTACATCGTTCGCGTCAAGGGTGCCTGTGGGGGCCTGGGCAGGAGTGGGACAGATCTGAGGATCTCTGGCAGAAGGGGGTGGGACCAGGGCAAGTGCCAAGGCATGGTCCACTGGAAGAGCCTGCTGAAATCCCTCCCCCGGAGCCCATCAAGCCGGATATGTGAAGTAGGCAAGGGCCATTTGCTGGTCACTTCCAGGCAATGGTGCATTTCTTCATTCCTCACAAAGGGTGACACCTCCCCAGCATGCACCCAGGGGATGGGCCCTATGCGGCAGGGGTTGGTTCCTCCACAAGGTTCGAGACGGCCTTGTGGAGCTAAGACTGAATGCGTTTCAGCATAGATGACCACCACAAAATTGTACATTGGCTCCCAGATGGCTGGGGCCAGGGCCAAGGCAGTGGGGGCCATTCCCTCACTGTTTCCAGGATGGCTTCGTGGGCCACATGAAACCATGTCGCGGGCCGCATCCGGCCCCCGGGTCTTGTTTTTGACATGTCTGGATTAGAAGCATTTGAAATGTGGATTTATAGGCGGCTGTTACGTATAAGCTGGGTTGACAAGATCAGAAATGAGGGGGTGATAAGCTGCCTGGGAAAGCCAAGGGAAATCATCAAAACAATTAAAAAACGAAAATATTTCGGACATGTGATGCGACACCCAGAAAAATATGGCATACTCCATTTAATCCTCCAAGGAAAGATTGAAGGCAAACGAGGTCCAGGCAGAAGAAGAACATCGTGGCTTCAAAATCTAAGGGACTGGTTTGGACAAAACTCAGCAGCACTTTTTCGTGTGGCTGCTGATAAAAACAGGATCGCCAACATGATCGCCAATGTCCGATAACGGATATGGCACAATAAGAAGAAAGAAGATAATGTTGCAGGATCCAATCTGGGTCAGTCACTGGGACCAAAGGTTTTGTTTTCCAAGCTTTTGGACTTGTGCTGGAGCCCATTCTCAGGGAACTTGTCACTCACTCTCTAGTGAGAGAGAAGAAGTTCCCTGAGGATGGGCTCCAACACGTCCAAACGATCAGAAGACTAAATCTCTGGTCCTGATGACTGACTCAGATAGGATCCTAACAACTTCATTTAACCAAATATCTCTAGGACTCTTTACTTCTGGCCAGTTCCTTAAACATTTTTTAATCAGACTGATTGCTATTTATGACCAAGATAACAATAGTTTGATCTACTTAAAATAGATTTCATATTGTTTAACTGCTAGACCAAAGCTTTGATAATTGTTCTGTTCTACCCTTAGTTACCACTCTCCTTTTGACCCCTTATCAAAAATTGATAAGCATGCAGTTGCTCACTTCATTTGTGCTTCTTGGCAGTAATTGGAGTAAACAATCACTCTAAATATGTCATTCAAACCACGAAGAAAGAATAGATAATCCTATAATAATATATTATTAAATCAAACATGCTCTTTGGAAAATGGGAATTCCAAAACATTGCATTGACCTTATATAAAACCCACACACAGGTCAAGAAGCTACAGTCTGGACAGAATATGATGAAACAGACCAACTGCAGGTCAGCAAAGGAATGAGACAAGACTGTGCTAAATTTCTGATGCTCTTTGAGGTTGGTTGTTCATGACACCTAGTTGGGTAATGAAATGTCTGCAAGCAAACAACGAAACTCAGAGAGCACCAAGGACTCCACAGTTCAACCCTGAGTTACATATACTCTCTTATATTGAAATTGTTTGCTGAATATGTATGTAGGGAAGCTGGATTAGAAAACAAACATAATTTTAAAGCTACAGGAAGAAACATCAAAAGTCTGGGCTATACTGATGACATTGTCCTGATAACTGAAAATGCAAATTATCTGGAAGCTCTAATAATAAAAGTCAAGAAGCATGGTGTAAAAATGAGGGTAAGATGAAATATAAAGAAAATTATACTAGTGGCAATGGATAGAAATTGGCTTTAGGACTGGCAATGAAGACGTTGAAGAGGTAGACAGCTTCTGTTCTTTAGCACTGTCTCAACAGTAAAGGAACCAGCAGTCAAGGAATATATTGCAAACTAAACTTTAGTAGAATAGCAATGAAAGCCCTAGAAAAGATATTTGCATGCTACGATGAGTCTATACTCTATAACTAAGGTAAAATCATACAGAGAACAATTTTTCCTTTGTTATTTTATGGATACAAAACTTGGACTTTGAAGAAGCAGGCTAGAAAAAGTATTGATACTTTTGAACTTTGATGTTGAACAAAGACTCCTAAGAAGATGGTGGTGGTGGTGGTGGTTTGTTCTCTGAGCTTGCTGTTTGGCTTCCAAACATTTTGTCATCAGGCTAGATAACATCCTCAGTGGAACTTTGGTTGAAGTGTCTTGTTTCAGTTCTCTTCTGCTGTGTGTTTAAATAGTCTTAACCATCATCTCTACATGGTTGTTTTCCATCATCACTAATTCCTAAGAAGAGTTCAGGGAGACCCAAGAAAATAAACAAAAGGGTTGTAGAACAAATCCACCCAGAGTACAAAAGGCCTGGCTCAAATTATCATATTTTGGACATATTCTGCAAAGGCCCAGCTCTCTGGAGAAGTGTTGAAAGCTGGGAAATGTAGAAAGAAAGACAAAAAGAGGATAAGCAGCAGCAAGATGGATGGATTCAGTTATAGGTGCAGATGTGAAGGAGCAGATTATGGACAGATCATCCTAGAGAAAATCTATCTCTATGTTTGCTAAGAGTCAACACCACTTGATGATACATAATCAATCAGATATGACATGGCAATTTCTTCAGATTACAGGTAGTCATTGACTTAAAGCCAGTCACTTAAGGGCTATGTGAAGTTATGATGATGATGATGATAGCAGTAGTAGTAGTAGTAGTAGTAGTAGTAGTAGTAATAATAATAATAATAATAATAATAATAATAATAATAATAATAATAATAATAATAATAATAATAATAATAAAGTTGGAAGGGACCCTGGAGGTCATCTAGTCTAATCCCCTGCTCAGGCAGGAAACCCTATGTCATTTCAGACAAATGGCTGTCCAGTCTCTTCTTAAAAACTTCCAGTGTTGGAGCATTCACCGCTTCTGGAGACAGGTTGTTCCACTGGTTAATTGTTCTAACTGTCAGGAAGTTTCTTCTTAGTTCTAAGTTGCTTCTCTCCTTGATCAGTTTCCACCCGTTGCTTCTCGTCCTGCCTTCAGGCACTTTGGAGAATAGCTTGATTCCCTCTTGTTTGTGGCAGCCTCTGAGATATTGGAACAGTGCTATCATGTCCCCCCTCGTCCTTCTCTTTGTTAAACTAGACATACCCAGTTCCAGCAACGGAACTGAGCAGGGGATTAGACTAGATGACCTCCAGGGTCCCTTCCAACTTTATTATTATTATTATTATTATTATTATTATTATTATTATTATTATTATTATTATTATTACTACTACTACTACTACTATTACTACTACTACTACTACTACTACTATCATCATCATCATAACTTCACATAGCCCTTAAGTGACTGGCTTTAAGTCAATGACTACCTGTAATCCCCTAATCATCTTTGTTGCTCTTCTCTGTACTTCAAAAAAGCTACTCACAACCTTTCCTCAAAGTTACAACTGCCATTCCCCCCCCTCCCAATTCATATGATCCCATTTCAGGAGCTAGGCAATAGCTTCCATTTATGACTGTTTGCAGCATCCACAGTCAGAGGGCAGCAATTAGTAACTTTTTTGCTGATTTCAAGCAGGAAAGGCAAAAAACACCCATTGGATATGCTGGATTTGCTTAATAACCATGTGGTTCACTTGATGACCATGTAATTCACTTAAAAATCATGCTATCTCATTTAATGACCATTATAAAAAACAGTTGTAAAATCGAGTCTGGTCACATACATGGTGCCTCAACATATGACCACAATGATTTATGACCAAAATCCCAGGCTCCATTATGGTCATAAATTGAGGAGGATCTATAAATATTGTTAATGATCAAAAGTCGATGGCAAATTTTCAAAGATGCAAAATCTATATAAATAAAAATGTAAATGTTTGTTTGTTCAAAATCTTAAATCTCCGAAAGTTCTTCACCGATTGCTTTGAAATTTTGACACAACGTTGCATTCAAATACATGCGTGTTTTTATATACCTATATTATATAGATGTCACACCTGTGACAGATAAAAACATGCTTTTTTTGAAAAACAGCGCCATCTGTTGAACGTAAAAGCAACACACACTTTTACCAGACTGAGCCACAGCAACGCGTGGCTGGGTACAGCTAGTAATAAAATAAAGTAACATTTGATTTTTATATTTTGTCTATCTCAAAGGAAAACCACCTTTTGACAGAGTATTACGTTTCAGCATAGCCATGTAAGGAAAATGATAGAATCATAAAGTTTAGGCAAAGCTAAATGCCTGTAAGTCAAAGCAGATTTCAACTTACTCTTATTTCTTTCTTTGTTTCTTTCACTAAGCTAAGTACTTTACTAAGCCCATTCAGAATGCTCCTGAACTGCTCCTTTACCTTCTGATGAAGTGGACTGCACCTCATAAAAATATATGCTTTTTAAGGAAATGTGTTAGTCAGAAAATGTGCTACTAGACTTTTTCTGATCAAAACAATTCAGCAAAATGTTGTGAGGGGTAATCAGAGAGGCTCCTCCAGGTGTAATATTTTTCCAGTAAAGTAACACAATCTCTTCTAGCTGCAGGAAAGCAACTTGCTCTGTCAGCTTTATGGCAGTGATTTAAGTTCCAGGAATCTATTTAGGAAACCTCCCTACATACTGAACTATAGAAAATCACTCTCTTCGGCTCTGCATACTTGACAGAAAAGAGATGAAATCTCAGGAAGTGGTACCTAATGGGTGAAGATTTTGGAGACTATATAGTGTCTGGCTAAATTAGTACCTAGATGTGGATACCTCCGTAAACAGCAATAGTGCTTAGACTTATATATCGCTTCACAGTACTTTACAGCCCTCTCTAAATGGGTCACAGAGTCAACCTATTGCCCCTAACAATCTGGGTCCTCATTTTACCCACCTCAGAAAGATGGAAGGCTGAGTCAATCTTGAGCTAGTGAGACTCGAACTGCTGAACTTCTGGCTGTTGGCAGTCAGCAGAAGTAGCCTGCAATATTGTATTCTAACCATTGTAGACTTAAGATGGAGGTTAAAAAACTCCAACTGCTCAAAGAAATCAATGGTAACCTGCTTTTGTAACATTTTTAAGAGAATAACATTAACACAGAGCCACCAGGAATTAAGTCTTACTTGAAGACATTTTCTTTTGCTTTAGAGAAAATTCTGTCCCATCTCCTGTTCTTGCTTAGCTAATTTGGTACTAGCCAAATGTGGCATGGTGCTACCAGAATTGGGAAGTAGAGGGACCTTTTCAAAATATCCCAGCGAAGTAACCAATAAGACATTGATATTTTGTCAGAATACTCTGACATATTGCCCAGTTTTGGATACTCTTGTGTTTTAGTTCACTTCCATTATTGAAGTAAGCTTGTATACTCAATTTCCCAGCAAAATCAACAGTTTCTTCATCATGGACACCATTTGTTCTTTCAGACTAGATGAATTACAAATAATAGGGAACAACAAAGTGAACAAATAGGGGAAATCCTTTATTGACCAGATTCCCCCCCCCCATCTAAATGCTCACTTGTGTAAGAGCTGAAAAAACAGTTTCTTACAGTCATGCTGTGGTGCGTGTTAGACTTCTAACGTGACGGTCTGGCAGTGAGAGAAACTTTTCAATTGTGTTGGGAAGTCTGTCAGCTTCCGTTTTGTGAAAGACTAGGGAGATCTGGCTGGTTTTCATAGTTATAGGATGCTAGGAAATGTTATGAGGAAGCAAACATTAGCAAGCTGCAATAGCGCTATCAGGGCTTTAATGTGGGAGGTGATAGGATGCGCAGCATTGCACAAATACCTCTTATCATATAAGGAAGGGACTTTCACAGAGGAAGAAAAATAATCTCCTACGGAAAAGAGCTACTGGGTTCTGAAGGAAATCAATGACATCTGCTTCACAGCGTGCAGAAGCCATGCCAACAGTTTTGCCTGTGGAGAGGAAACTCACAAAAAGTTGTGTGTATGTTCAGTCAGTGGGTGCCACCACTTCCTCCCATGCTGCCTGATACAGGCCATGCTATACACAGTGTGTGTCTATTTAAAACGTTCTTCCCCCACCCTACCCTACCCTACCCTACTTTTCCTTTAAACTTTGCAAAGTCCATATCAGCAGCACAAATTCTTAGACTGATGAGTTGTGTAAAAAATAGTGAACAGCATTTGTTTTTGTTGCTTCTACTTCTGTTTTTAGTTCTGAGGACATAAAAATAGTATTTTTGTTAGTTCCATGGAAAAAAAGAAAGCTAGGCAAATATTTGGCCATCGTTTCTGGATTTCATGTGAGATGGCAGACGCCAGTTTGTTTTTCCTTGCAGTAGCCATCTTGGTCTAGTCCCAGTCTCCCTAAATATCTCCAATGATCTAAGCTCAACTATTGCCAAATGTTAAGATTCTAGTCCTCAAAGTTTCACAGATGTTTTGCTGTTCTTGTCTGTTAGATCATACTGCATTTTCTTTCTTTCTGAGGCATCAGAATTTATTATAGGTTTGTACTTAACAATAGATTTAACTGAAGAGTACACTCTGGAAGATGTATACCTAGAAGAAATATACCCAGTATTTGAGGGGCCACCATAAAGAAAAGGGAGTCAAGTTATTTTCCAGAGCACCAGAAGGCAAGGCAAAAATAATGGATGGAAACTAATCAAGGAGAGAAGCAACCTGGAATTAAGGAAAAACTTTTTAACAATGAGAACAATTAACCAGTGGAATGGCTTGCCTTCACAAGTTGTAGGTGCTTCATCACTGGAGGTTTTTAAGAAAAGACTGGACAGCCACCTGTCTGAAATGGTATAGGGTCTCCTCCTTGAGCAGGGATTTGGACTAGAAGACCTCCAAGATCCCTTCCAGCTCTATTCCGATTGATTAAGTAGCTAAAATAGAACAGTTTGTTTAGATACTGCTCAAGTTGTAGATGATCAGTGAGACAGAATAATGTCCCAGGTCCTCTCTCTGTGATATGGGACTGAGCAGCATGATACCTACACAAGGATATCTTTGGAGGAGGGAGAGGTAGATGCATCAGATGCAAATGACCTAATTTGTGTCATCTGGGTGACACAATCATAATGTGTGCATCGTTGTAGCTTTTCCCAGATGCCTATATGCCTTTAGTCCAGGGGTGTGAAACTGCTGGCCCGTGGGCTGGATGCATCATAGCGAAACCACGCCCACCCCATTGCTGGCAATGGCAAAAAAGTCACAATACATCGCGACACGTCACATGATATTGCGAGTTTGACACCCCTGCTTTAGTCCATAAAGATTGTGTATCTCCATTGCAAATTATCTGCAAACTCCGAAAGTGAAATAAAAAATTTAAAATTAAAGCAGACAGAACTCCCTTTATTTGACCCCTTGTGAGAAAGCTCATCAAAATTCAATATTCTCTCACCAGATTTTGCAATTTGCACTGAGGATGTTACCTACACAGATAACAAAATGTCTGCAAGCAAACAGCCAAGGTCAGAGAGCACCAAGTACTCCACAAGATTTTGATCATTTTTTGATTGGCACACAATTGCTCCTGGTTCCTGCAAAGACTCCTTTAAGCACAGATTGAACTTATTCGAATCAACATCAGTTTTCTTCATACTTTTACTGTAACTCCTTATATCTGCAGATCAAGTTCTTTTCAGGATACAGTAGTGAGGATATCACAAGAAAAAAAAAATTGCCGGCCCAGTGTTGTGATATGCAACATTAACTTTTCCATCTGTGCTGAGTATTTTAAGCCTCAGACCTTAGAACAGCCCCTAATTTTCAGGGATACCATAGTAATTTATTTTTCATTGCTCTTTATTCCTGTTTTCGAGATAGGATATTTTTTTTTTTAAAAAAAAAGTTCCTTCCATGCATGTAACAGCAGCGTAATTGTGGAAAATTCAGCAAGTGTAGGTTTGCTCATCACTTCAACTCCATCCAGAAAAAAAACTTCAGCTCTGAAATTTTGCTTGTCACGTTGATGTTAGACACACAGCAGCCCTGCCAGACATAAGCCAGTGACTGATTTGTCAGTCATTCTCAATGCAAAGTGAAACCGACTTGTTTTGTCTGTTCTTTGTCTTCCCCAAGTGTAAATTGCAAATATTTTCGGGAGCTTGCTACCACCTGCAGAATGAATACAAAACATGAGCTTTGGTATCTCCAATAAAATAACAAAACATGGGGGAAAAGCATTGGAATGCCTGTTCCACTTAGAGGTGTGTGAAGTGATGGGAGCTGATTTCCCAAGGCTGCAGAATAGCCAGAATGTTTTGCTGCTTGCAACTCATGATTGCTGGTTTGTTTCCAGTCCTGTATATTACTCAGCCCAGTGTGCTGGGTTTTTGCACAGAAAAGCATGACTGGGTAGATGTTACCTGAATACAGGTAGATGGAGAATTAGTTGCATTAGTAGTGACAATTAGTCTTTATTTATTTTATTTATTTTATTTTAATTAAATTTATATCCCGCCCTTCTCCTTGCGGACTCAGGGCGGCTAACAATCGAGTAAAAATACACAGATACATTACAAGATTAAAATTAATTAAAAGGAAATATTTAACTGTGATCTAATTAAAATATAATTAAAACCCCCTCTAAAAATTTCCCCTAGGCCAGTCCTGCAAGCTGGAATAACCATGTCTTAAGGGCGNGGGTGGAGAGAAACTTTAAAAAGAAACCTAACAAGAAAAATAAAAGGATGCCACAGCTAGTCTAGTTCAGCCACTTTTTGCTATTATTGTTCCTCAGCAGACTGCATAGGTTGTATTGTTTACCAGCTATAAATAGTCTGCTGAACATCATGCATGCAGCAAAACTGAAAGGAGATAGCATATTAGCAAAGAGCTGTCACAACAGTTCTGAAATAGAGAGACATGCATATGCATTATTTCTGCCTCTAGCCTGATTAAATTATAGCCTACACACCTGCAATTTGGGGTTTAAATGGCCTGATCCATTTCTCTCTGCTAATGCCTGTTATACCTGTTTGCCTGTCATGACTATCATGCTTAAGAAGCCCAGGAAAATCTTGCTGGTATGAATATAAGCTGTCTTGGCTTGCCCACTTGACTCTAGACGTGTTGCTGCTGAGACTAAATCAAAAGTGGTAATAAAAACAGCTGTATTGTGGGGTTTTACTGTTGTGTGATCATGAAGGAAGGAAGAGGCTGGGCAGACCAAATTAACCCCATTACCTGGGCTTTGGTGGGATTCAGCCAGTTTGCACCAGTTCGGCAGAACCGTTAGCTAATTTTTTGTTGTGCAGGTCCAGAATGGACTTCCAGAAGTGGCATCCACATAGAAAACCGATTGTTCACATATTTGAATCCCACCACTGCCTGGGCTGCCATAACACAATGAATTAAGCACAGTGACTGGATTCATAATACTCAGAACCATTCAGGATGTCTGGTTGAAAAATTGCAGCTGTGACTACACAATCAAAACCCTTTTTTTTAACTATGTGTGTTGTGTGTGAATCCATACTAATCAACATCATCTGAGTCTAGCTCATGCTGGGTGAACCCAGCCTGTCACTTCAAATCTCCATTTGCAGCCCAAAAGATCCTGCAAATATTTACCTCCTGAAATGATGGTCAAAAGAAACCGTAAGATGTGATCTCCCAATATGAAGGCCTGAAAAAAAAATCCAATTTGAAATAGCCAAAGCAGAAGATAGATCACTTGCTTGCTTTCTATTTCTTCCTTGTACCAAGCCCTTCTGGATGAAATTCTTGTGTCCTATTGCTTGAGGATATCCTAAGAAAGTGTTTCTCAACCTCAATGAATTTAAGATGTGTGGACTTCAATTCTCAGAATTTTTAAGCCAGAGAGAAAATGTTGATGGTCAATGGTAGAAGCCAAAGTAATAGTGGGTGTTTTGAATAATAAGCTTTGGCATTTGGATGATAATAATGCAAGGGGCCCGCAGACAAAATCCCTGCAGTATTTTCTAAGCCAAAAACTAGAAATCTCCTCTCTAGCAAACAGTATAGCCCAAGGGGCATCCTAACAGAGGAATTCTAACATTAAAAAACCACAACCCCAATCAGGCCGATGACCTCAACATTTCAACTCCTTAACAATGGGCTTCTCCAGGTCTGCTGCTGCTCCTTGAAATGGCTGTTTTGACTAGCAATCAAAATAACCCCAGGTGTGGACCTTCCCAGCTTCCTCAAAACTGGCCAGCAAATCAAATCCCTACAATTTCCCACTTTGTAGTCCTCAACTTCTTTAAAAATCTGTGCTTTCCCATTGTTTGGGGTCCCTCTTTCTTTTAAGCAGGCACTCAATCATCAATAAAGTTTGGTTCTTCCCCAGTGTGGTCCTCAGTTCTTCTGAATTTTCTACAACCAGAAACAAATACACTTTCATCAGCTGAATGAGACTAGTAGAAGGGACATGCAAGAGAGATTGTTTAACACAGCGGTTCTCAACCTATGGGTCGCGACCCCATTTGGGGTCGATCGACCATTTCACGGGGGTCGCCAAGCAAGGCTGTCCGCCATTTTTTTGTCCGCCATTTTTTTCCCCTTTTCCAGCGGGTGCCTTACCTTCCTTGGGCTGGGCCAGCTGGTGGTCGGCCTGCTCCGTCTCTGCCGCTTGCCAGCTATGCCTCGGCTGGTGCAGGGGGCGGAGCCACGCATGTGCGGTGCTCCCGGGCAGGGAAAGTCCTCAACTTACGACCAGTTGGGTAGTCCTTGACTTAGGACCGGTTTATTCCTCGACTTAGGACCGGTTTATTCCTCGACTTACGACCAGTTTATTCCTCGACTTACGACCGGTTGGGGGTCGCGGCATTAAAAAGGTTGAGAACCACTGGTTTAACACATCTCTAATGAAGAATTCAGGATCCAGCCTCTGGCATATCCTGGAAAAAAAATGGAAAATTTGGAAAGCCACAGCCAATTAAGGAAAGCAAAAGGGGACAGTTTATGGGCATGTATTCCCCAGGCCTTTTCCGTACTCCTCGGAAGTGCCTCTTCCATCAACACCTCTGAGTCAGTAAAACGCTGAAAGATTTCTCTCTTTTTTTTCTCTTCAAAAGCAAGAATCAAAGTAAGGACATGAAGATTCTGCTAGAAAAATAAAATAAAATTGAACTTCTGTCTCAAGTTTTACTTCAAAACCAAAGAAAAACCAACCCGTATATCAAAATGTTTTCCCCAAAATATTTCCATTCTATCCCTTTTAGTGATATTGCTGTCTCACTCTCATGGGAGAGTGCAATGGTCCTCACGTGCTGAAGTGTGGTTCTGGCTGCAGAACTGTTATCTGCTGTTGAGCTATGTAAACTAATGATGTGACGTGGTACAAGAAAATTGAGAGCCAGTTTGGTCTAGTGCAGTGGTGGCGAACCTATGGCACAGGTGCCAGAGGCGGCACTCAGAGCCCTCTCTGTGGGCACATGCGCCGTCACCCCAGTCCTAGGTCTTCAGCTGGGTTTTATAAAACCTTTTTGATTTAGGCTTCCACCGCCATGTACAAAAAAAAAGGTTCAATCGATCAGTCAATTTCAACTTCTCCCGGGAAAAAAAAAGATCTTGCAAAGTTGGAATTGATTGATTGAACTTTTTAGTCCCACCCAGTCTGCTGTTACCATCGCAGCCACGCCCACCCAATGGGCCACACCCACCCGGCACCCGATGATGCATAAGTGGGTTTGGGGTTGCAGTTTGGGCACTCGGTCTCTAAAAGGCTCGCCATCACTGGTCTAGTGGCTAAGGCATAGGCTAGAAAGCAGGGGACCATGAGTTCAAGTCTCAGCCATGAAAACCAGATGGGTGACTTTGGGCCATCACTCTAAGTCCAACCCACCTTGCAGGATTGTTGTTGTGGAGAAAATAGGAGGAAGGTGTGTGGGATATGTTTGCCATCTTGGGTTGTTTATAAAAATAATGATGGCGGGATACAAACAAACAAATAAATCTCCATTGTCCATTAGCTGTAAACACCTGCAAAAATGAATGGATCCAAACCAACTTTATCTGACTACTGGATTTTAAGTGTGCTTTTGCTATTCAGCAAGTTGCTGGTCCCCCAAGAAAAAGTAAGGCATTTTATTTTATTAAAAGGCAAAGACATGAGATGTTGAGGTGTATTTTTTATTCATTTAACACTTGTATGATACCCTCAAATCTTTTTCTCAAATTACAAGTAGTATTCAGCATACTGTAATGAAACCTACCCATTTTGGTTATATGTCGTGGCAGTTGTAAAACCATCACTGACCAGATTTTATATTTTTTGCTGGAAACATTAAGAAACTACCATGGTTAAGTGAATCCATAGTCATTAAATGAATGCCACAGTCATTAGGCAAACCAATGGTTCACTATGGGCGCAGTTTTCTGAAAACTGGAGTGCCAGTTTTCAGCATAACTATTGTAAAATGTGGTCATATGATCATGGGACGTTGCAAAAGGTTGTAAATGCAGCCATGTTGCCGAGTGCCCAAAATTTGGTCACCTGATTACAGAGGGGGCCCACCTGTTGGTTCTTCAAATCCAGGTTGTAAGTCCCCTTTTTCAGGTTGGTTGTAACATTGAATACTCACTAAGCAATCAGTTGTAAGTTGAGGAATATAAAATACAAGGCACACAAGCAATTAAGGGCAGCAGAAATTAATTGGAAAACTACACTGTAGCTTAAGAATATATTTCAGAGCTATCTGCAATATATTATTTGGTTAGATCTGCTTCAGAATCTGAATTTCCACAGCCTCCTCCTTCTCCTCACCTCTCAGCATGTACAGAAACTCTGCTGTGTTTTTGTTCCCCCAGCTCACATCCCTTGTGAAGCTTCTGCTTTTTACAGCTCATATTTCAGACCAAAAACCTCTTGGTCATCTACCAACTGAATCTGCAAAACCATTTTCAGCCTGCCCACAGTGTAGCTTCCTGCTGTGCAGTTCACATTTGCCATCCATTTTTGCAGCACTTTATTTGTTAATGCATGCTTATTAGTCGAAAGTTGGGGCTGCTAGTTGAAACAAGCAGCAACTCTCATGGAGAGTACACCAGTCAGTACATGGTGTTAGGCCAAGATGGAATCAGCTTTTCCAAAGCTTTTAACAAGTGTGCCATTTCTAGCTTGAAAGGGCTGTAGATTTCTTACACTAGTCTGTACTCCTTACAAAATCCAGTTTCTGTGTAGACAATGTCTGTAAAAAAGATCTTGCCTAAGTGGAAACCCTTATCTCTATGTGCTTATATAGGCATGGGCCCTTTCACACAGTTCCCAAATGTGCAAGGTGTGGTGAGTGTTCTTGTCATTGATCCAAAGCTCAGGTGATGGAATCACATATTGCTCTGTGAAGATTTTCAAAGCATCTTGGAGATCACGTAATTTCTCAGTTTGTCAACAATGCTGGATTGTCAATTTAGAATCTTCTTGTGAAAATCATGTATTTCTTGTTGCTATTTTTTTTTGTTCTGTTTTCAGCTTGGAAATAACATCCGTGCTGAGTGGAGAATAGAAACTATAATTTTCTTTTCTAGCTCTAGTTCTGTTGTTTTTTCCCAACTGCCACAACCTATTTGTCTTTAAAGGATATTGTTCTAAGATAGGTAGTTAATACAGATGACCAGACAGGTTCCCTTCCAATTGATTATAATCTTTTCCTTAAAGATGAACTATGCACCAACCTGGAGGATTCTGATGAATGCAAAGAAACTACATGGGATCTCAGATTATAATTAAATAAAATTCCTTAAGAAAAATAAGAAAATAAGATTTTCTTTCTGTTAAATAGAATTCAGAGGAAGGGATATTTGCTACTTTTCATGTGACATATTTTTCCATGCAAAATACACCCCAGCTATTTTCCAATCCACTAAAAAAAAAAGCTTCATTCCTTGTAATGTTAAGAATAAGGCCATCTAATCCAACCCTTTGCTTGATGCAGTGTTTCCCGAAGAAAATCCTCCTCAACAGATAGATGTTGAGACCATATCTGAAAAAGTTTATAGCTCAATAAAGTGGCTCAGCATAACTGTCCTATAGAATGTTCTGCCTTCTGTGGAGAGAAATGTATCTGACTAGACCTCAATTCTATCATTTCTCACAGCTCATTTCCTTGATGGAATCGTATATCCCTGCTAAGAGTCATACAATAGGAGAAGTCATTAAGTCCTCAAGATATGCAAGAAACACAGATAGAACAGAGTTTGATGATACAGCAATTTGGCTCACAATGGTATCAGCTTATGTAAAACACAAAAAGTACAATATTACAACTGGGTGTTTTTCTTTTTAACTGATGGGAAATCATGCAGTCAGGAAAGTACACATAAACATTGTCATTTGAGAAATAGCTCCAATACAAATACTGCAAATGAAGAGTTTCATTATCATAGCCATTTGTTCCTAACAGAGGAACCCTATACAGATACCATCCAATCTTTTAAAAGACTTTCATTTTAATGATAATCACAGACTCTCATTAAAATGAAGTTTATTGTTTAATTAAACAGTGTGCCAGTTAAGCATTTTTTACATGTCAGAAGGGTTTGGGCTTTTAGATAACTATAAATGGTGTATCCATGAAGACTCTGGGATTTGTGCTTGATTTGAGAAGACTATCTTTCCATGGCAAATGGCTTACTTAAATATCCAAGCTTAGAATGAAAATGGGATTAATTTTTTACAATTTAATTGTTCTTAGTGTGTGACATCCTATTTACTTGGAAATAAGCTCCCATGGTACTCAAATGAACATGTACAAGTTGCACTGTTAAATGATTAAGTTTTCTTATAAGAAAGGTCCGTGATTTGTTTAAAACTGCTTGCTTTCAAGCATTGGTACATACACTTTAGGGAACCCACATTGGTCTTTGAGTGATGTCCCATGATTGTTATCTAAATAATGAGTCAGCCCCAAAACTAAATTCAGTGTGATGTACATTCAAATTCAGTTAAAACAAATATGGTTAAGCATTAAGCTTATAAGATGTTTAATACATTTATTTTATTTTTCAGAATGAAGCATCCGTTGTGGCTACCAGTGTAGATCTGCAGTACTTCAGGAACTGATGAAAGGAGCTGTGGGCAGAATATGATGGACAAGTGCCTTATTGAGCTCTTTTATCATTTTTCCTGTGAAGATGAATATATGATTTTCCTGCAGGCTTTTGTTGCTGGACAAATTGGTTCTTGGTTTAGCTATAGAGAAGAGGTTCAAAGACACATATTCTAGTAGGCAACTAAAGCATACAGAATATATAAATGCTATGATATAAAAAAAGATATCTTGGATCTCTCCTCAAAAAACATACTACTATTTCCCACAGACTTTGTTTTCTAACTCTGGTAGCACTAAGGTAATTGGGGCACATTAATGTCTACTAGATATTCAAGTATTGTCCATATAAGCACTTTGCAAAATTACCATATGTTGCCATAGTGATACTAAAACCAAACCTGGAAGCACTAAGTGAGGTACAGTTTATATATATATAAAATCAGAAGTCAACATTTATTTTGAAGAACAATAACCAAAACATTCATACAGAGTTGGTCAGGTTTGCGTCATATAGAGGTTTATGAATAATTTTGTCTGGACAGACATGACCTTTATTAGCCTTGGCAGTTTAATTAAATGCAAATTGATCTATGTGCACCTAAATATGTGTGAATGTGTAGTTGTGTAAAATTCCACCAAATTTAATTCAGCAATGAACTGAAATTCCATAGCTCTGGGGTCCTCTAGGATTTCTCACAAAAGGACATGAATAGGTTGCTATTCATCTCATTAAGGAGCATTTTAATAAGTGAACAGTGGGCATTTGCATGACAGCCAGTTTAGTCTAGTGGTCAAAGCCTAGGCTAAAAATGAGTGATTTCTAATCCTGCATTGAGCACTAAGCCAGTTGGGTAATCATGGTCCAGTCACTTTCTCTCAGCCCTAACAATGAGGCAATGGCAAACCACTTCTGAAAAAGACCTTTCCAAGAAAACCCAGGGACCCCCCCCGAGAATTGGACATGATTGAATGGAAGAAAAAAAAACAATAAAATAGACTTTTGCAAAATATCTGTTATTATAGTAGGAAAGGGAGGGGGATATTATACAAAGGCTATCACCTCTTTGATAAAACCCCTCCCTATGTATATTAAGCATAAGAAGGAGAAATCTGTATCTACTTGGCTCTATCTCTATTTTTTTTCAGATTTTATTAAGCATATTTATGGTCTTCCATCTTCTGAAGATTCAGAAACATAAACAATTTCCTTCCTTCCTTCCTTCCTTCCTTCCTTCCTTCCTTCCTTCCTTCCTTCCTTCCTTCTCAGTATAGCTTCAGAGGAAAAATATGAACAAGCATTCTTTTCTTCTAACTTGTTTGTGTCATTTGTCTGCCCTGAGGCAGGGTTGTTCAGCTTCTTTCTGAACCACAATCTAAAACTTTGAATAAAATGCTCGGGGACCTTTTTGAAAAAAAAAAAGTGCAGGTAATCAGGATGAAGAAATGATTGGGATGACATGACATAGTAAATTTGATCTGAGTTAAATGAATGCATTTTAGCAATATTATAATCTTTGCATTATAACTATGACCTAATCATCCTTTTCCCCAATCAACTGACATATCTCTGAGCAGTCAAATATTTTCAGCTTATTGGCACACCCAGGAACTGGATACCAGGGACCATTATAGCAAACCAGCCTAAGCCACATACATTCAACTTGTAGCAGTCAATTGTTAACACATTATTTAAAATGTATTGAAAAGGATATTTGCATTTGTATCCTTCCCCTTGGCATTTCTTTTCTTGAGTTTACTATACTGTAGAAGGAAGAAGAAAAAAGCTTCTGACTCAACAAATCCATTTTGATTTTTACACTTTTGATTTGAATTATACAATTGGAGTATGTCATATCTATAACCTCATTAACTGATTTTTTGTTATAGCCCTATTTATAGCCCTTGAGGTCATGGACAGGATGTGTGAAGAGATGAAGACTCATCTGCTTATTCAGTCCTTCTTCTTTGGATGGATGGGACTGGCCGTACTGTTAAAGGAAAGAAATCTCTCTTTTTATGAAGGAGACTATATGAACAACTTTACTAAGTAAAACAACAAACAAACAAAATTCTTCCCTTGATTCAGATGATCTATACATTTACAGACCAAAGCCTTTTCTGAGCAAGAAGATGGTAGCTTCTTAGCTGAGCTTGCATTTGGATTATATCTTAGATTTAGACTGTACCACAAGCTTCTATCTTGTCTTCCATGTAGTTCAATACAGATAGTCCTCAATTTACAACAGTTTATTTAGTGACCGTTCAAAGTTACAACGGCACTAAAGTGGCTTATGACTGTTTTTCACACTTATGACCAATGCAGCATGGTCATAATCAAAATTCAGATGCTTAGCAATTGGTTCATATTTATGACAATTGCAGTGTCCCGGGGTCATGTGATCATATTTTGCAACCTTCTGACAAGCAAAGTCATGGGGGAAGCCAGATTCACTTAGCAACTGGGTTACTAACTTAACAGCTGCAATGATTCACTTAACAACTGTGGCAAGAAAAGTCATAAAATGGGGCAAAACTCATTTAACACATGTCTCAGTTAGCAACATAAATTTTGGGTTTATCTTGTGGACTTGTATCAAGGATTACCTGTATCTACATGAAGCTATT
The DNA here is from genome assembly GCF_001527695.2 of Protobothrops mucrosquamatus. Taxonomy (NCBI): domain Eukaryota; kingdom Metazoa; phylum Chordata; class Lepidosauria; order Squamata; family Viperidae; genus Protobothrops; species Protobothrops mucrosquamatus. The sequence continues at coordinate 145,546 of NW_015386678.1, read as the reverse complement.
AAGGGCAATCAGCTGGAATTTTGAAATGGGGCATGTTCCTAACCATCCCATTGAAAGAAACAAATGAATATTTGTGGAATATTAACTGAACTTAACAACAAGTTGGATGAAGGAGAACAAGCTGAAATTAAATCCAGCAAAACAGAAATGCTTTTGGTAAATTGGAAACTGAATTCAGGACCTGAGGTTCAGCTCCTTAGGATAAAATGGTTCTCTCCCTGAAGAGCAGATAGTCTGCCTGGAATTGCTTCTCCAAATCCTCAGCTGGGTCAATGGATTTGAAAAAGATGGCTACAGTTAGGAGGGCTGTAGCAGAATTCTTTTTAGTGCACCAGCCATGCTCCATCCTGAGTTAGATTTAGCAATAATTATATGCACCTTGGTTACATCCTCTTGTGACAGCTTTGAGTATAAGTGTATCAGTGCGAGATTATATTTGAAAGGGGTCTGAAAACTGTTCTAAAATATGGCAGCTAGGCTGCTAAGTGGTCAAGGTACAGGGTTCACAGTATGCTTGAACTGAAAGACTGCACACTGGGTACAAGATGTTTATTGGGAATCACCTAAGTTCCATCACAGATGATACTGGTTGCATCACCACATGGAAGAGGGAGAGGGCCTGCTTGCCAGCTATATTTGATGGAAAAGACAGCCCTGCTGAATTGTAGCCTCAGGGCAGCAGCACACTGAGTCATTGATGAGAAGTTGTCAGGAACAAAGCTACCTTGCTGTCAGGGTATCTGTGTCAACCAAGAGAAGAATGTCCAGATCGCCTTGACCTATTCTCACAACTTTGGGAAACTGGGGCAGAATGACACTTGCATAAATAATCTGAAGCCTGAGTCAAAGAAAAACTTGGCATGTTAAATGTTTGAATTTGACTGCTGAGTAGTTGTTTGTATTATGTAAGGGCCCTTCAAAACTTTCAGAGGTAAATTTGTTCCAGACTCCATTGGCAAGAATTGCAGGAGGAGGAAGCTCCAAATCTCCCCCTTTCTCTTTATCCTTTCGTATTTTGTATTCATTCGCCCTTGCTGTGGAGCAGGCATGGAAAGAGAATGGGACAAAGAAGAGAACAAAACAGAGGGGAGAAGGGGTGGTGGCAGTGGTGGAGAGAAGTAAAAAAAGAAAGGAAATGGCTGGAGGGAAATATGAATGTGGCCAAGGGAACTGTGAGTTGTTTGGATCCTGTCCACCCACAACTGATATAATGCTCCATACAACTTCCCTGTTTAGCCCAAGGGATGCAGGTCTGAGATGATGGGGAGCAAGAGATCTTTTCTGAATAGGCATTTGTTGGCTCTGCAAGCCAAGATGACATTACGTGCATCATGACATGATTGCACAAATGAAGCAAAATAATTATTCATGTCATTTACACAATAATGTCATGACTTTACACACACACACACACACACACACACACACACACACACACACAGAGAGAGAGAGAGAGAGAGAGAGAGAGAGAGAGAGAGAGAGAGAGAGAGAGAGAGAGAGAGAGAGGACACCAATGCAAATATCGTATAATTCTTCATTTATGAATAAATTAAAATTTTAAATTAAAATTTTCAACCATTGGCAGATTTATATTTATTTGTTTATTGCTTTCATCTGTGCATAGGTTTTTTCGGTGTTTTTTCAACCTGATGTGGGAATCTTCCCAACACAAGAATCTAGTGTCTATCCCAGTATGCCATTTATCACTTCAACTTGTGGCAGAATATTCAGGCAACAAGTAACTTCAAGTTAAGAGGAGTTAAGATAGCTGCATGTATAGTTCTAAAGTTCTGAGTTATAGATCTAAGCAAATTATTTTGAAGAAGCCACAATATGAAGAATGCAGTATGAAGAGCCAGATAATAATAAAGCAAGCTGTCTGATACAAGGTCAGAATATTCATCATCTAACATGGCCTTCCTCAACTTGGTTTCCATTAATGTGTTAGGACTGCAATTTGCAGGATTCCTAACCGGCATACATGTTGGGAAGTCTAGAATACACAGGGGGAAAATAGGCTGGGAAGGGTTGATCTAGCTAAATACTACTTGGACTTTAGCTGGGTCTGTACAATTGTTCTCACTGTAACAGGCCCAAATCTGCATCCAACTTGATGAATTAAATTCTGGGGCCATTAGGTTTAAAGGTCACATTAGGGGTTGGTGTCAAAAACTAACTTTCCTGATTTTTTAAAAAAATAAATCATATTTGAACTTCAAAGGCTTCTCTCATCTTGCTGATAACTTTGATAAAATCATAAGGTTGAAAAGACCTTTGAGGTCTTCTTTGAGTCAGGAATCCTCATACCATGAATGTCCAATCTTTTTTTAAAAAAAAACCTCCTGTGATGAAACACCCAGGACTTCAGGAAACAGATTGTTTCATTGCTTAAGTACTCTTTTGGTCAGGAAATTCATCTTTATTATAAGCTTGGCTCTCTTATTGCAAGGCTTCCATCCATTGGTACTCATCTTCCTTCAGATACTCTGGAGAATAAATCCACACCCTTTCCACTGTGATATTTCTTCAAGTATTGAAAATTTCTATCATGTCTCCCCTTAACTCTTTCTGTTTTGGGATAAACATACCAAATTCCTTTAACCATTCTTCATAAAATTTAGCCTCAGAACCCTCACCTTCTTTGTTGCTCTTCTCTGGATTTTTTTCAGTTTCTCAGCAGCCTTTGTACTGTAGTGATCAGAATGGGACACAGTATTCCAAATGACCAGTGCAGGAAAAAGTGCACTATCACTTCCCATGATCATGCTACTATACTTCTATTGATGAATTCCAAAATTGAACTGTTGTTTTGGAAATTGTGGCACACTGTTGATCTACTAAAACATTGTTCTATCCCAGCCTATTGCCGTCCTTGTTAAAGGCACAAGGACCAACCCCTGCTGATACAATAGGCTGGAAACGTTAAAACAAAACAAAATCCCTTTTATTTGGGTGACAATCCTGTCAATAAGTCCAAAACACAAACAGCAAACCTCAAGTCCAAAGGAAGGAAATAGTCCACAGGAACACGTTGCAAACAAGANCTGACTCCTGCTCCTCACACAGCTGAGCTTCATCAGAAACACGACTGGAGGGGCCAGGCTCTTCATCAAGCCGTGAGTCTTGTAATTCATCAGAGCCTCCCTCTGACCCTGATGGCCCCTCAACGGCCTCCTCCACCTCCTCCTCAGATTCCTCAGACTCAGCTGTTGGGAACACAGGCTGGCACGGAATCACAACAAACATCCAGATCCTTCTTGCAAGAACTATTGCTAAACTCGGTATCATTTTTAATTATACTTGCACATCCGGTTCTTCTTGCCTAAGTCCAGAACCTTAATTTTCTCACCACTGAACATCACTTGTTGGTTGGTGCCCACCAACCTGTTAAAACTCTATCAAAATCCATTTGAATTTTAAGCCTGCCTTCTGATACATTACCAACTTTCTTACATTTGCTCCCCCTTCCCCCCCCCAGCTTTGTATCATCTACAGATTTTATGGGCATCCATTCTATGCCCTCGTTTTAAGTCATGTATGAAGATAATGAAGATTACTTGGTCTTGGCCAGAACATTGAAGTACTCCATTATATTCTTCCCTCCATATGGGCAGTGCTTTTTTTTGTAAAAATAAAAGGTGCCGGAACTCACACATGTCATACAACTTGCCTTGCCTACCCTATAAGGTTCCATCCAAAAAAGGTGCCGGAACTCCGTTCTGGGCGTTCTATGACAAAAAAAGCCCTGCATATGGGCATAGACTCATTAAAAGCTATATGTTGGCTATGGTTGTTCAATCAATTGTGAATCTATCTGGCAGTGGAACCATCCATCACATATTGTTCCAATTTGTCAAGAACATTTGTCTACAGTCAATTTTATTAAATGCCTTATTGAAATCTAAGTACACTGCATACAGTATGTACTGTATCATTCTCTTCATCTACTATTATCAAAGAAAATAATAAGATCTTTTTGGCATGACCTGTTTTTAACAGACTCTAGTAATCACCCTGTTCAAGCCTACTGCTTAATATTTCTATAATTTTCTCAGGTGTCGATATCAAACTGATATCAGGTCAGTATTTTCCTGGGTTAAATTTATCCTCTCTTTAGATAGAACATCAGAACATTGGCTGTTCCCCAATCTGGTATGTCCTCTGTGCTCCAGGATTTGTCAACACCTTCAGTCATTTCTCAGATGACATCTGCCAGTTCCTTTAATACACCAGGATGTAAAATCCATCCAGGTCAGGATACTTGAATTCAATTAGATATTCTGTCATTGTTTCCTTATTTTAACCTGCATTTTTCTTTTGCTCCCCATTGTGGAGCTCCTGACAAATAGGACCACTTTTTCCTTGGATGAAATAACAGATGCAAGGTAACAATTAGGTAGTTCAGCCTTTTCCTTGTTGCCTGCCATCATCCTTCCAACTTCTTCACCCAGTGGGTCAACTGTTTCCTTGACTTTCATCTTGTTTCCACCTCCAAAAGCATATGGAACAAAACTAATAAACACTCAGCTTAAGATGACTCCGTACCATTAATCTTCTTACAAGCCTCTATCACTTTTACATGGTCCTATATTTTGGGGGAAATGTAGAAAGAAATGACAAGACTGAAGTACCATTTGTTACAATCAAATTAACTATTTTTGAAAATCTCCTTAGGCTTGCTTGATGCAATTGCTTGTGCGCTTTCTCCCCCCACTTTGGGACGTTCTGCAGACAGTGTTACCCAGGGCTTTTTTTGTCATAGAACGCCCAGAACAGAGTTCCGGCACCTTTTTTGGATGGAACCTTGTAGGGTAGGCAAGGCAGGTTGTATAACGTGTGTGAGTTCCAGCACCTTTTTTTTTTTTTTTTTAAGAAAAAAAGCACTGGTGTTACCTAAAAAAGCCATAGCAACCTCCCAGTTTAGCTACAAATACCACGAAATGGTTTTGTCATAACCTGTTGCTCTGACATAATTCTGTAAGATGATAAATTACCTTAGCAATAGTGGGCGGAGGTATAAAAACTCATCATTTACTGGATCTCTGTGTTCTTTGTTCTCACTTATCCGTTCTGCTGAGTTCTTTCTGTTGAAAAGATAATCAAGACCACACAGTGTCAAATATGTACACCAAAGAGTCGTGTTAAACTACATGTTCGATAGCACAGGTTGTTTTGTTCCATGATTTTTTTAAAATTATCATTCTATTTTTCAACAGTACAATCTCTTCCTTTTCCTTACCCATGGAACATAATCTTGTTGTCCACCCGTGCAACACCCTAATATGGAATTTCTCCAACAACCCTATGAACTTATTGATGGTATTAATATGATTGGAAGAAATATATGTATGTAGGAGTTTGGATATCTGAAATACATTCAGTCACTCATATTGTCCTCTACTTTAACTGGACTTAGTCCCAAGTAAGTGTGCATGTAGGACTGCAATCTATATAAAGCTTGGATCAGATTTGCTGTGTTAGCCCGCTTTTTCTTGAATACTCTAAAGAATCTGAAACACACGATTATAAAATTCCATAATTTTATAATACTAATTCTGTTTTGCAAGCCTGCTTTGGGATTATTACATTTATCATGAAAAACTGAGAATGAATACAATCAATCAATAAGTAAATAATCCTTAATTCTACTCCAAGTTCAATTTTTTTTATATTGTCAGTTGTTAGCTATTATTATGTCAGGCTTTATTTAGATAGATCAAATTAAGAACACTGCACTATTAGTAAAACAAAGTCATTGAATGTCAGAAAGTAATCATGAACCAAGGCACTTTTGTATAAATATTTCCTGTTTGCAGTAGACTGAAAATGAAATGCTTTGGGGTTGACCTAGCTGTATTATTGATACCACACTGACCTGGGTAACACATTCTTTTGTCAGGACCAGGGGATGTACACCAGAAAGCTTAAATCATGATTGGTCACAATTTAATAATCTCCTAAAACTTGATTTTGCTCTGCAGAGCATTTTTCCTCAGCAAGATGAGAATATGTGCCTGAATATCTAGCTTTTTGTAAGGAACAGAAATACTTTTTTTTTAAAAAAATGTGATTTTTATTTCTTGAACTTTCACAATCCACTTATGTGTCATTATGAACCTAGGAAAACTTTTTGTCATCAGAGCAATTGGGATATCTAAAAGAAAAAAGAAAAACATCTAACCTTTGGAACATACAGTATTCTTAATGTATTTAGAAAACGCAGATAATTAAAAGAAATAAATATTTTCTAGAGGGTAGGAATAAATCTGAGAACTTGCCAAACCCTGGAAAAAGTTGAACTGTCAGAGGATGTAAAATCTCACTGGCCCTTATAGAAGGAATGCCCTCCAGAAAGGAGAAACATGTGGAGTTTCCAGACCTTTAAAAGATGGATTGCTTTATTGAGAAGAAAGAAGATATTTTCAGGAACAATGAAAAATGCAACAGAGAAGGCTTAATCATGTGTTAGGCACATCTGCATCACGTCTGCATCATGTGGTTGTCAGGCAGATTAGAGATTAGTGAAGCAGTCCATTGCCAGTATAATCCAATTATAGGCAGAAGTTCAGAGCTGTCCCAAATTTACTAAAGAAAGCCAGTAATTGTACCAGTTTATACAGTATAGCCTTAGTTCAGCATCTTGTCCATACTCTCAAATTTTACGTTTTTTAAACAGTTTGAGTAAGTGATGCTAAAGTACTCTTCCTAAAACCCAGTGGAATTATGTTCTATGAGGGCACATAAAAACAGGAGCTAAATTGTCTTATTATAGGGCAAATCCTTTTTTGATAAATTTTCATAATACCCAGAACTATGAAATAGTCAATCATATTTGAATCTAGTGTGATATGTAAGTTCAGCCTATGTATAAAACAGTATGCCTTAAAAAACTGGAAAACTGGATAAATTCCATAAATCATAATCATTAGATACTTTACGCAAAGATGGTCATCGTCTGCTACTTGTAGAGAAAGACAAAGTAAATCCAAATTTGACCTGAAATATTTTCCTACTTGCTTGATCCCTGACTTCTCTTCTCTTCCTCTGTTAAAAGTTTAAGTGCAAGCAATTCAGGCAGGGATTTGCTCTCTTACACTTTATAATGTGCAGGACGTAGTACTGATGCTGTAAGAACAAAGGTAATAATAACAATACATCTTAATAAATGTAAGATATCAGACTGGTTCCATATTTGATTATGGAAATGACATATTTATTTGAACAGAGTTGCTTTCCTTGTTTAGCAAACACTTGAAGTTTCTGGTTTAACTTGACATTAGTCTCTATTCTCAGTTTCCTCTCTTGGTTGCCAAAAATTCAACAGAAAAAAAATGCACAAATCATTCTCTGTTTTCTCTTGCCATATCCAGAGTTGGCTCCTATAAATATAGCTCCTGATTTTGCGTATTCACTCAGCGGGAATTTGTAGAAGGAAAGAGGTGGGGGGGGGGGAGAGTCTTAGTGGCCCATCTCTTTCCTTTTAACTACAGGGAATGTGCTAGTAATTTTGCAATGTTTGTGTAAACATCCTGTCATGGCCAATGAGTTGGATATTTGCTCATGACCTTAAATTAGGCTTTCAGTTTTGGTTTCCAAAAAAGGAAAGCCCAAATACCAACCAGTTGGCATTAATCCCAGCTCCTTGACAGCTTCAGTCTCTCAGATGCTCTGGGGACCTAATCTCTGCCAAATGTATGGACAGCTCTTTAGATCTTTCCAAATTTTTCCCACAAGGCTGGAAATAGCTACTGAAGTCTGGCCCACAGTGCAGCCAGTCTCCCTTGGAGGGCTCATTCCTGACGCCTGAAAGGCTAACCTTGTAGACATCTAGCAGACCAGTCTTCTTCTACCTGGCGCCTCCCAGCTGGTTTCAGAAGATTGGAGATGAGATGAAAGCCTTGTTGTGAGGATGTGGCATACAAAAGGGTTGCCTGGGTATGCTTGTGCTGTGGTGAGACGATATATGTGGATGAGCCTTTGCTACCCCTCTCCAGGTCTTCCTCCATTCCCCCTCTTGAAAGAAGGTGAAAGAAAGGAGCAACAGAGCAGTCCTCCTTTTTTTCCCCAGGGACACAATAGATTCTTTTAAAGCCTATCTCTAGAGCAGGGGTAGTCAACCTTGGCTCTTTTATGACTCGTGGACTTCAACTCACAGAATTCCTGAGCCAGCACAGCTGGCTCAGGAATTCTGGGAGTTGAAGTCCACGAGTCATAAAAGAGCCAAGGTTGACTACCCCTGCTCTAGAGGCAGAAGACATAGTTAATTCTTTATTTTTCATTTGCATGACACTAGCTAGGTTTCAGATCATGCAGGATACTTTTGGGACTTGGGAGGCCTGTTTATGACCTGGAAATAACCTAATTGTGACCTGATTTTGATCTGGGTTTGCATACCGTTTGGCTCTTTAAGTGATTTATCAAACATGATAAGCAAATAGAGCCATTGACTGCTAGATGGGTGGTAAATGTACAGATTTATCCATGCATCTACTACTTATACATTCAGGATTGCTGAGCATTACCTCTTCCTTTTGCGAGACTTTCAGGAAATGAGCTCCCCTTGCCAGCTACCTGGTTAGGCTGATCTAACTGGCTGATGAAGAAAAGCAGGTGAAATTTCTGGGAAGTCTGTAGGGTCAGTGGGAGAGATCGGGTGGATGGAGGAAGCATCTAAAGTTCTCTTTCTTTCCAGTGCTTTGCTATAGATATGATTTCTCATTGCATTGTCGGTGAAAAATTGGTCTGCTCTTCACTGGTCAGTTTAGTTTGATCACCTTGCTAGCCAGGGAAAGTAAATAGGTCTTCTGGTACCTTTGCTGGCTGAGAATGGTGTAAGCTTAGTGACGCAAGATCTTGCACATTAATAGCAATAGGCATTATTTATACTATTTGTAGAAATTACTGTGGACCCCAGCATATTCGTGAACAACATAGGACAGTGGTGGCGAACCTATGGCACGGGTGCCAGAGGTGGCACTCAGAGCCCTCTCTGGGGGCACGCACACCATCACCCCAGTCCTAGGCCTTCAGCTGGGTTTTATAAAACCTTTTCACTTTAGTCCTCCGCCGCAGTGTGCAAAAAAAAAAAAGGTTCAATCAATCAGTCAATTTCAACTCGCGGGAAAAAAAAATCTTGCAAAGTTGGAATTGATTGATTGAACTTTTTAGTCCCACCCAGTCTGCCGTTACCACCGCAGCCACGCCCACCCAATGGGCCATGCCCAGCCAATGGGCCACACGCACCCAATGGGCCACACCCACCCGGCACCCGATAATGCATAAGTGGGTTTTGGGTTGCAGTTTGGGCACTCGGTGTCTAAAAGGTTCGCCATCACTGACATAGGAGCTGTGGTGGTGCAGTGGTTAGAATACAGTATTGCATGCTAACTCTGCCCACTGCCAGGAGTTCAATCCTGACCAGCTCAAGGTTGACTCAGCCTTCCATCCTTCCGAGGTCGGTAAAATGAGGAGCCAGATTGTTGGCGGCAATATGCTGACACTGAAAACCACTTAGAGAGTGCTGTAAAGCACTATGAAGCAATATATAGGTCTAAGTGCTATTGTTATTGCTATCTCCCATTGATGACTATCAGTCCCTTGTTCTGGTGCACTTTGAAATTTAAGTGTAGGGTTTAAAAAATTAATAGTAAGGTAGAATATTACCTAACAAACTACTGATTTTAACTTTTAAGTATGCCCTGAGCTCTTCAGGCATTCTTAGAAAATAAAGAGCTGTACCTCATTGTCTTGCTTCACATGTTTCTACTTCCCCAGAAAAAGGCAAAGTTAATTGGAGAGATGATCATAACTAATTTTTTCACCAATGTGCTTCTAGGGAATTGGTGTTCTGGAACTGGCCAGAGTAATTGTGACAACCGTTTTGCAAATGGGGAACTTGTCTAACTAACTCTGACAGAGCAGCCACAGGATCCTCTCAAAATGTCAAACACGGTCACTGTGCCCAAACAGTGGATGATGTTTGCGTTAGAGCAAGGGTCTCCAAGCTTGGCTTTAAAACTTGTGGACTTCAGCTCCCAGAATTCCCCATGCTGGCTGTAAATTCTGGGAGTTGAGGTTCACAAGTTGCCAGGTTTGGAGACTGCTGCATTAGAGTGATGTGTGAAACCAGTGTTAGTAAACAATTGGTTAGCAATCAGTAGATCTGTTTTCAATGTGCAGAAATTTTGCTTGGATTCTTGAGCAGACAGACACACCCAAATGTTTGGAGTGTGCAACTATTTTCCAATGTTAGCTTTTCCAATAAAAACATACAGGTTGCAAAGACCAATGATTAACTGCTGCAGATAGTCCCAGTTCACCCCACCAAGCATGAGGCATGTTCATCTCAGTTTGAATGCAGAAATAGAACTCAGTTGACATATTATATGAAATTGCTAATTTGATAACAGTTTGCAGAGGTGCTACATACATTCCAGAGTTGTTGATATGGAAACAACACTGTCACTTTACTGCTTTACTGTAGTATCTTCTTGTTGCTTTAAGTAATAAATAAATAAATACATGAAAGCTGAATAAATCTCAGAACAGTTTGGTAAGAGTTGGTAGGACATGTAAATTAGCTGAGTTTTAGAATAAAGCATGGGAATTGCCCATATGCTTTCAGCCTTCTATAGAGCCAGTCAGACTCAAAGAAATGCATAAGGAATTTATCAAGCCCACTACTACTAAACTCTTCTGTTGCCGACTTCCCATACCATCATTTCTCATTCTTGTAGATTCCTAAGGAAAAGCAAGCACTCAGCTCATGCATTTGTTGTTCAGCTCCCCACCCATCCTCACATCATTAGAAAGCTATGTTGGAATAACATTTGCTATCCCTCTGTCAATCCCTGTTCTGGCTTTAAACCTTCTGTTCTGACTTGTTGTACAGGGCATGTTAACCAAGTCAGAGGTTAAATCTAGTGGTTTGGCTGCCCTTCCTTTCTCTCAGCATCAGTACCCCGTAGGAAATGATGAGCTAATTAATCACAGTGATCTGGGATAACAGTATGGTGGGGAGAGATGGCTAGACACATGGAGTCAGACAGCTTTCAAAGTACTCAACAGGTAGTCCTCGACTTATAGCTATTTGTTTAGCGATCATTTGCAGTTAGAATGACACTGAAAACAATTACTTACAGCCTTCACGTGATCAAAATTCAGGTGCTTAGCAACTGGCATATACTTACAACAGTAGCAGCATCCCAGGTCATGTGCTCACTATTTGCGACCTGCCCAACTGGCTCCCAACAAGCGAAATCAATGGGGGAAGCCAGATTTGCTTAATGACCACATGATTCACTTAACAACTATGGTAATTTGCTTAAGAACCATAGCAAAGAAAAAATCATAAAATCAGGCGTATAGTCATTTAACAACCACCTGGTTAGCAGCAGAAATTCTGGTCCCAATTGTAGTTATAAGTCAGGGACTATACCTGCACTGAGATAGCTGGTCCAGAAGGAGGCTGTGGGGTTTTTCCTGCTTTTATGGGAAGTTCTTCTACAACCCTCAAATCAGGCATTAGATTGTGGCTGATATAGTTAACATAAATGGCAGAGGCTGCCTTATAAAGCAGAAGAGTTTTTGCTACTTCATTCAGCCTTCCCCAGAGTCATGGGATTTCTTTAGACAACCCTCCCAGTCCTGGCTCCCCTTAGGGCTTTGGTGGAAGAATGCTAAATTTGTGTTTTGGCTGCTTTTACAAGAAGGCTGAACTTGGATATGAAAGCTGCCTAACAGCTGAAAGGAAGGGGGGAGTTGCTTAGTGCAGATGGAGATTTTTTTTTTCCAATTCACCAACTTACATTGCATTCCAACTCCAACCCCTCTCATCCCCATGTCTGCCAACTATTAGCTCAGGTTGTTTTTAAACATACTTTAGTGCAGCGGTCCCCAACCTTTTTGGCTTTGCAGAGCTGCAGTGATGGTGGCTGTGGATGATGGTGGCAGCAGCAGGGGAGAGGGGATGGTTTCGCACATGCAACCTAATCCTGCCCATGTGCAAATAGAGCTTTGTGCACTTTCCTGCCCCTTGCTCGGCCTGGATCCCAATGGGCCATGGGCCGGTATCAGTCCACAAATGGGGGGTTGGGGACCCTGCTTTAATGTGCAGGTTCAAAGGTTGGGGGAGAGGAGTTTCCTGAATTTCTCTCTCTCTCCTCAGGTCAAAGTCCCCCTCCTCCGTCAATTACTCAGTTACTCTTGGGGGGCTGACTTGGGCTTTTGAGCTAGAGATTGGCTCAGAGACTCACAGGGGAGAGTATGCTACCCAAAATAAAATAGCCTCCTAAAACTATTCTCCAGGGAGGGGCCTGCCCATGGTGGCCATTGAATGCTGGCCCCATCCCATTCTTGGTGATCACCTGATGATGCTGACAGAGTGGTCAGCAAAAGAGGGCAGATTGTATCCATTACAATACCTGTGCTAGGATAAGAGAGAAAACTTTTTTTTAATATTGTATCAGCTAAGAATGATAATACTCTCCAAGTGTGGGCTGGGGATGGGATGAAGGCAGAAAAAAATGAATTTGCAGGGGTGTTTGAGCTATGGTTCAGTGCAAATGGGAATAGTTTTTGGTGTTCCTCTCAGCTTCCTTATATCATCTTTATTATGCAATCCTTAATCAATCACCTTTTTAGTGCCTCAGGGATTACATATTCTCCTAGCTGTCTTTATGGCTACAGAATTGCGTGGTTTTCTCTTCCAAAGACAAAGCTCAGATTCCAATTTCAGAAACACCAGATTCCTCCTCTTTTGTGCTCATTCCTGCAAGCTGAATATCAGAAATATCAGAAAAGCCTAACACGGATGTGGTAGAGAGCACGATGAATGGCTCTTCAGAAATCCCAGCTCTTTGCATTCTTCCTGTCCCCTCTCAGTTGACCAACATATTAGGAGGTGGTTGAATATGTTCAAAATGGTTGAATATGATCAAAATGCTGGAAGAAGGTGGGAGAAATGTCAGCTTTCTGCAGTTGGAACACTGCAACATTGGAGTGTTACAACTCAACAATTAGATTTCCCTGTCAATTAACTTTTTGGGGAGCAAGGTCTACAATTCAAAGCACATCATTTATTTTCTTTCAGCACTGGTTTCAATGTCAATATTAGAACTTGAAAATTACAGACCTTAGGCCAGGCTGTTGAAAAGGGGCCTCTTAATTCATAATTTTGAAGAAATTAGCACCATAAATTGCATCAGTGCTATACTGGGAAATTGCAAAAATCAACCGTTGTTAACCTGTCAGATATTCCAGCTCTCGTAAGAACAAACTCAGGCTATATCATCTAGGAAAAAAAAAGAAGGAAAATCAATTACACAGAATCAAATAAAAATATTGATGGAGTTCCACTATTTCGAGAATTTTCTCCTCACCAAGGCCAGCTCTAGAGAAAATTTGAGTTTGCTCTGGAGAAAATTTTATTGTGTATTTGGGCAAAGATGTGAGGAGGGAAAAGAAGATAGATTTATCTTTACCACTCAGCTGGAAGTTTAGCACCTGCAGAGAGAGAATTGGCTCAGAGCTTTGCACAATATGTCCCAACGTGCATGCTTCTACCCAGGAGGTCCTTCCTTATGGGTCACGTGAAGCTACAAGAATGGAAGAACAGTTTTACAGCATTCCCACACTCAGTATCGCTATACCAGCCAAAAAGTCATGCTGCCGATAATAGGTAAGGGTTACAGCGAGGATTGAAGGAATAGTTGGAATGCCAGAACTGTTTATTTAATCTGATGACTTCTACATATTAAAATGTGTTTATATTTCCTTCTGAGATAAATGCTTGCTTCCAGGAGAAATTACAAGAATTCCTATCAACCAAACACTTCAGAATGGCATTGGCACCTACTGTCATCTTTGGTTTAAAAGGCTATCCTGGACTGAGTTGGGCTAATTTGGAACTTCAGATGTAAGAAATGATTGGGAGAAAAACTGCATTTTTTTCTTTGCAAAGGAAACCTAAAAGGTATGCCAGAAGCTTGGCCAATCATTGCATAATTATTATAGTGTGCATATTAATAAGATGTGATATGACCCTTTGAGTCAGGGAGAGCAGATGTTATATTACAGCAGATTTCTGATTTTTGCTGCTGCTTTGTATCTGTCCATTTGAGCAACCTTCAACACTATACTAGATAATTCATATGTTTGCAAGATACTCCAACTGCAGCAGATTCCATGTTCCTATTATGCAGCCTAGGATTCTATTAGAAGTATCAGTGGAGGTTCTGCCTAGGTCTTATCAGAGGTTAGGACAACTTCCCTTTCAATCCTTCAACTGGCATAAGGATTAACATGTAAAACAACTAAAGAGATATTGAGGAGCAGAGACTGTCAGCAGGATCTTGTACTAATAAATCTTTCATCACTATCTTTGAAGTTCCATGAGGGTTGAGCTCAAGGTGCTTGTGCAGGAGGCTTACATAGATTAAACATTAAGAATAAGCTTGTTTAGATCCAATGTTTTACCATTGTTGAATGCATACTAGTCAGCATGGAATTCCCCTAGACTCTGATCAACAGAGACCCACTTATTCATATGCTGGCTAGGAAGGTTCCACTTTGAAATGAACCCTTCCTGGCTGGCAGTTATGATATAGTCCTTACAAGAAAGAAAGAAGAAATGAAAGACAGGACGTCCTGAGTACACATTTCAAGAATTGATAACTTTTCTCAGGCTAAGGATTTCCCACTGTCTTTTGAGAAGTGCACTGAAAGTCTGTAAAACCAGGAGAAAGATAAATGGGCAGGGCTAGGATTAAAATGAAATGTTGGTGTAATTTCACTTTAATTAAATATTGCCCATATGATTGTTATCTGGCTAAGTTCTTCTTACAAGACTGGCATCATTTCCCCACTTACATGGTCTTCTGAAGTCATCCACACTCTTTTGTGCCAAAATAAGAGTAATAAAGATGATCTTTCTATCATTCCAACACTGCAAGTTTCTAATGGGGAATTGACCTTGATTCTGAATGAAACCGGTTTTCCGAGTTTGCAAAATACATTACATTATAAACTAATCAAATAGGGTGGGTTTCCCCAACATATTAACCCACAAGATATTGATCAAGATTATTCATAACCAAGATTAGATATTGTGTTCATCCTACTGTTATCTGACTCAGTTAAAAGTATTATATGGATACAGCCTTTGCATACTTCATTTCTTTTCTTTCTTCTGTCACATTCACAATCAGTTTGATTGGATTCGGGGGGGGGGGTACATCCCACAAATACATCTAATGTTTTCATGCTCTGTAAGCCTCAGTGTGTAGCCCTGGCATATTGCAAGGAACTCAGTTCTTCTGCAAGTTTGAAATAACTGCTTCTTCAGCTGAGAAGCTGTACTTTTTGCTTTTCAAGCTCAGGTTTACACACTTTTCTTCCTCCAAAATTTCAAAAATTTTGTGATCAGGAACAGAATCAGCGGTGGGATTCAAATATGTGAACAAACGGTTCTCTGTGTGGATACCATTTCCAGAAGTCCATTCTGGGCATGGGCAACAAAAAAATTAGCTACCGGTTCTGCTGAAGTGGTGCGAACTGGCTGAATCCCACCACTGAATAGAATGATTGTCTCTGTGAAGCATATAACCCATGGAGTCTCATGGATAAGTTGCTATTTGATCCCAGTCAATTCTTGCATTTTCCTTTCATTGCTATCTATGTCCTACTGATTATTATTTTTTTAAAGTTTGACATTGTGGACAAACTCTAGCCCAGAAACATTCATAGATTTTCCTGTACTTTGTTCTAGTGGGGTTACTTTACTGCCCAGATTCCACAAATTGCTTGTTCAATAAAAAGGGTGTGTTTTTTAACAGTCCACTTAAGTTAAAATTTACCTTCAACCTTTAACCACCTTAGCTACAAGAAATATTTTCCATACCAAGGAACAGATACCACCTTTTAAAAAAAACCTCTGCGAAAATCACGTCCTGTGAACATTGAAAAACAACCATGAAAGTTAAATGTTTCCTTTTCTAGGCATAGGTAGAGTGTGTGGAGAAATGAAGATAAGAATCGTTACAGATGGTGGTTCATCCATCTATCACACAATCTGCTTTCTGTACAAAGGAAATGGAGGCCTATCATTTGGGCAAAGCAAAGCACAGTGTAGTGAACTGAAAAGAAAAGCAATAAAATAGAAGCCAGGTGTTCTGTGATAAGTGCTGCTGAACACGCATCTGTGGTTTTCTCAGAAAAAATCATTGCAAACAAATGTCCCCAATATTCAGGAACAAATACTATCTTTAGATAAAAAGCCCATTAACAACAACAAAAGTGGCAATAATTCCAAATGGGGATTGCTTTTGGCAAGGTAACTTGAAACCCTCCAAATGTTTCAGATAACAGCTGCCATAATTCCTTATCATTGGCCATGTTAGTTGCATTAGATGGAGATGAAATTGAGAACAAGTGAAGGGTACTGTTACATTGCTTATCCCTGGCATGTGGGAAAGGAGACTATTTTGTTCTATTTTATCTGTAATTTACACTACTGCCCAATTCACACAAATAGGGAAGCCATGGTCTAGGTCACGGGTGTCAAACTCGGCGTGTCATGTGATGTGTCGCGACATATGACTTTTTTCACATTGCCGGAGCTGGGGTGGTGCGGTCTCCACATGATGCAACCAGCCCGCGGACCGGCAGTTTGATACCCCTGGTCTAGGTGATAACACAGAGATAATGCAGTCTAAGTCGATCCAACAGCAAACTATGATGACAATATCATAGCAAGAACAAGAGTACTTGGACTTATATACCACCCCATAATGCTTTACAGCAGTCTCTGGACAGTTTACAATGTCAGCTTATTGCCCCCAACAATCTGGATCCTCATTTTACCGACCTCATAAGGATGGAAGGCTGAGTCAATTTTGAGTCCCGTCAGGATTGAATTCTAGGCTGTGGGCAGATTTGCCTGAAATACTGCATTCTAACCACTGCGCCACCAGGTGCAATGGTTAGAAGGCAGTATATATATTGTACAAATGCTGCCATTATGTACTCACATGTGCTCTCATTCCAACATATGATGCAGATACTTAAGTCATGACATTTGCATGATACGGTCATACATTTTAACATCTGGAAGTTTGTATGCCTGTGAATCCATCCTTTTGAATTTTGTCTGCTGTACCTGTGCTTAATATGTTACTGTTTGATTAGGCCCCTATACCTTTCTTGCTGAAACCAAAAAGATGATGGAGGCCTTACTAGAGGTTGTGATGTATACATTTCAGTTGATTCCCTTAAGAATTCATCTCCATGAGTAGCAGAAAGCATAACATGGCACAGCCCCTGCTAGCATTCAGTTCCGCATGATCCTCAATATCAAAAATCTATTGCTCTCCTCCAGAGAGTGATTTGCATGGGAAAACATTTAAGCATGTGATCCTGCAGCAGCAGCCTAAAGCGATAGGAATCCAACAAGAGTTGTACTATTGTATGCTGCTTGGCTCTTAAGAAGCTAAGCCAGAGAATAAGATAGATGTCTAGGGTATAAAGGAGCCATCTGTTGTACGTCCTAATGCCAACCTGGATGTTGCCATTACTGGGAAGGCAGCCTGGGTGGAATCCTCATTTCAGATCTCTGTATGCCACTGAAAAGTCTCATCTGATCCCTGCTAATCCCAGTTCAATGAGTGGGAACAGTACAATTAAACTAGGGCCCCCATTCTCCTTTCATTAGTATTTCCTGAACTCTTGAAACAGCTTAGTTTTGCAGTGAAAAGTATGCAGGCATGCAGTCGGGACAGCTGAAATACAATTTCCTCCCCCCCCCATCAATTTCTTCATGTCTTATTAAGAATGCAGGTTGTAATATAAGTTTATATTGGGGATATAAGTATAATGCATATTTTATGTAGTGTAACCTACCCAGAGATTTTCAGATAGGTGGATGTAGGATTATAGTATTCAAATAAATAACAAATAAACATTTGGACAATGTAAATGTAAAGCAAGCAAGACAATCATGGTCTTTTGACAATGAAGAATAATTCTCTATAGTACTATACTTGCTTATTTGCGAGTTTGAATATTGAATAAACCTAATCATCGTTTATTTGCAAGCATGATAAAATGAACCATGGTTAGGTATGTTGTAGGATTGCAGCCACAATAAATATTGTGAACTCCAAACTTTGACTGGGTGGGGCAAGCATTACTTCTCACTTCTGAACAAACGGAAAACACCTGGCCCATGTTAGCATTATTTTAGCCTGCTTCAGTGATTATAGTCGAGAAGTGAAGACTATGCCACGTCGACATATGACTGGCAGCTGGCTTGCCCTTCATTTTAAAATCAATCTCATATATATATATATATATTATTATTTTAGAAAAAAGATATAAAAAAATCTATACATAAGACAAGGAATTCCATTCAGAAATTAGCAAGGCAGAAATTAGAAAGGAATTTTAAAATGTGATATACATAGTTTCCTTAACAACTATGAATACCATAATGCTCACAATGAGTTCTCAAGTAGGTAGAAATAAGCAACTTTGGTACATAAGTGTGCATTTATCATCTCATTAAAAAAAAGAGTGACATTTGGTTCTATTTAATATAATGGATATTTTTTCTCTCTCTCTTGCTCTTGAAAATGCCATGACCTGCCACTGTGATCCAATAAATGCTGAGGATGGCCAGAGTCATGTTAACTATGGAATTTAATTCCATGAAATATAGTGAAAAGATCAGGTGAGAAGACAATGTGTCAAACTTGGAATTTTGAGAGCAAGCTAATTTTCACAACACGGCTGTTGGGGGGAGAAGGGTTGTCTAACCACAATGATGGCTATCACAAAACCCTCTTTGTCAAATTATTCTATTTATTCACCTCATTTTCTAACATCCAATTTACCTTTGACTTCTAGCAAGGGACAACTTCAAACAGCACTGGGCTGCTTCCTGCACTTATTTATTGTTCAGGGGGCTATTTCTGACTACAAATAATTGGACCTAAGTAACACTAGAGACATTCTTTAAAAATATAGCTGTTGCCAAATGCTGGCTCCTTGCAGTTTGTGAGATTTTCCTTTCATCATTTAAAGGTTAAAGGTCCAGGGCTTACCTTGAGTTCCAAGAATGGAATTTCGTTTTGCACGGATAAGCTTTAGTATTTTGTACCAACTTATCTAAAATGTAGGCCTTTCTTTTTCAGACCCCTTTTCAATGCATCTTGGCAAACCCCTACACCTTAACACCTGCATGCCAAAGAAGCGGGATTAATCCATGAAACATTACAGTTGCAACTGAATAATTTAGGGCACAGCTGGAAATGCATTACCCAAGTAGGCAAGGGAGAGGTTTTGGCAATCTCAATGCAGCTATCCTCTTTCATTGTGAAAAGCCGGATAACATTCTAGATAACACAGGAAGAGTAGCTTGACAAAATATTGGGGGAGAAAGGAAAATCAGAACAATTAAAAAAAAAAAGTTAAAACACACAAGGGCATCAGCTTCTGGATAAAAAAATAAATGAATTGGCTGAATTTGGAGCTTAAGCCACATGGGATCTTTTTTCCTTCATCTCAATTCTGTTCTTTTATATTCATATTCTTATAGGATACTGTCTGTCATGGTGCAAAAGTTTCAATCCAGCATAGATTCAGTTGAGCAAAATGCATATAGTTTATGCTTTTCAGAGACCAAACACTTTTTCCTGTGAATATATGCATGTACACACACACACACACACACACACACCATCTGCTGCTTTCCAGTAGATACTAAAACAATGATTGTTGCTTGTGCATAGACTCACCCTTACTTCTTAATTAGGGCCATTACGAACTGGTGAAATTAGCAGAAAGATATGGATATGACATGTAAGCAAGGCGTGCAACTTGTTTCCACATGGACTCACTGTCAAGCAAGCTGCTATCCAATGAACTTGAAATTAGGTTTACATCTCACACATGATTTTATGTGTTCCCATTCAAAAACCTCCATGGTCCTAAAGGATTTTTTTTTGTGAAAAGAAAAACAGGAAAACAAACCCTTTCTAAGTATAAATCAACTGTATCATCTCCCCAAGAATGTCATTTTGTTGTCTTTATCTCTTAGCCATCTCTTCTCATTCATGAAAACCCCAACTGTTGAACACTTAAGATAGAGGGAAAGGAGCCATGAGAAAATGAAGTGTGTGTATGAACCAGTTGGCTTTCCCTTCCTGATATTAGTCTGTTTTCTGTAGGAGGAACTGAATCCCCAACCTTGTTCTTTTTTGGGAAGCAGATAATGTATTGCACTTGGGCAGATTGTCAGTAGATACCTGTACAGGTGCAGAGCTGTGAAGTAGCCACACCTGTTCTCGAGATACAATTCAAAAGTGAAGCATTTCACAGTAAAGGATCAAATTCCTCCAAAAGCCCAAGAAAGAGGACAGATAAGAAGTTCTGACAACTTCAGAACAGCAAGCATTCAAGACAGACAAATTACAAGTTTTCAAGATATTACTGGATCACACTATTAAGTTTTTAAAACATTAAATTTACTAACATAAATAGTGTTTATAACAAAAGGCACAGTTTTTTCTTCTTAGCTATAAACAATGGAAAATATTTACAATTTGCACAATTGGTCTTTTCAGGATTATTTTTCCTTTTTTTTGTTTGTTTGTTAAAAAGGTTATTTTTTCCCTCCCTGTTCCTCAATACCTTTATTAAAACCTCCAAAACTGGATTCCTTCCAAAACTGAATTTCTTCTCCCCCCTAAAAAGGGGTCCATTCTACAAACAGCAGATTAAAGTCCATTAACAACAATAATTTACCAATGGAAATTATTTCGCTCTGACTTTCTCAGATGATAACAGTGTTACTAACTTCTTCATACTGGATAACAAAATAAGGGTAACTCTGGTCATCGTTAAAAATGACAAAAATCTGTGGTTCAAAGTAGTTGTCCACACAGGAATCATACAGATCACTGGTGATGCTGGCAGGGTTCACAGGTGGAGGTCTTCTCATGGTGTGGTTCCCTACTGTGTACTTTCCGGTCAGTACTTTTGCCAAAAACATGTAGTGGATCCCTTTGGGTGACCGCTTGGAGAAATTATGGGAGTAGCTGGCTTTCCGAGCAAAGTAGCTGCCTTGCCCGAACATGGTGGCGTGTTTCCCACATACCCGAGGGTCAAAGTTGTGCTTGCAGATACCATCTACCACGTCTTGGGAGGTCCCATGGAACAAATGTCTTTCATTCATAATCTTGTCTAACCCAGTCATTTTTTTAGACATGTATTCTTTTTTCCTGGAAATGAAATACAGACACATATATAGGTATATCTTTTCAAATTCCTAAATGTTAAAGGTCTGCCTAATGCAGTGGTTCTCAACCTTTTTAATGCCGCAACCCCCCAACCGGTCGTAAGTCGAGGACTAAACCGGTCGTAAGTCGAGGACTAAACCGGTCGTAAGTCAAGGACTACCCAATCGGTCGTAAGTCAAGGACTTTCCCTGCCCGGGAGCGCCGCACATGTGTGGTTCCGCCGCCTGCGCCGGCCGAGGCATAGCTGGCAAGCGGCAGAGACGGAGCAGGCTGACCACCAGCTGGCCCAGCCCAAGGGAGGTAAGGCACCCGCCGGAAAAGGGGAAAAAATGGCGGACAAAAAAAATGGTGGACAGCCTTGCTTGGCGACCCCCGTGAAATGGTCGATCGACCCCAAATGGGGTTGCGACCCATAGGTTGAGAACCGCTGGCCTAATGGAACTTAAAGAGCAAGACATTTTGTAGACCCTGGAGTTTGAGTGGTATATCTTTGCCTGAAATAATCTCCAAAGCTGTCCTCGATTCATGTCTGGAGGACTGGGTGACTTGCTTTCCCCACTGCTTATCTGGTGCTCTTAGCTATCCTTAACAATTGTTCCCATTGCCATTGTTTATCCTGCTTCCTTTGTGCCTGTTTCGATTTGTTGCCAAATGGTATCGCCTGATCTTTGCACACACAGAATGTGAGAAACCAAAGAAATTGGTTGATTCCACTAGTTTTCTCTGTTGAATGACATCTGCCAACAAGACCAATCACAGTCTTGCAACAAGAATGATTACTACTGGCCTGTACTTGCCATGCCTAAGCTGTTTCCTGAGCTTCTCTTTCTACATCCCATTCTGTCATCACCTGAGTTAGATAAAATTAAGGCTGTTAAATTTCAAAGCACCATGATTTATTTTTCAGCAGGGACCAAAGCAGTTATACTGCACATGGTTGAGAGCACCATTGCACAGTTCTCCTAGATCCCTAATATAGCGCAACTCTTTAGGGAAGCAAAATGACACCAAACATGGCAGCCTTGGGTTAAAAGGGAAGTGTAGACTTACTTAATGGATAAGTATACATAAGTCTTTACATGCTTTGCAACCTCTGTGAATACTATTCAGTTTAAAGGGGGAAATACTACTTTCACATTAGTAAAGCTAAAGATGGTGTACAGGTAGTTGTCCCTTAATGACTAAATGTTTTACGACCATTTGAAGTTATGATGGCCATGGAATGAGTGCTTTAGGGCCCAAAAAGGACTTTAGCCATCATAAATGATCAGGCTGCTCCCCTACATTCACGTGATTGCATGTCAGGCAGGTCAGTTTACAATCGGCCCTGGCCTTCTGTGGTCATGTGATTGTGAAGCATGATTTATTTTTTTTTGGCCGGCTTCTGAAAAAAAAAAAAGGCCTATTCAATGGAAGGGGTTTGCTTAACATCAATTTACCGGTACTTAATGATTGCTGCAAAAAGGGTAGAAAATTACTTCTGGTCATGTGGGTGCTTGATGTATGACAACAACTGTAATTCCAAGCTAAATTACAGTCATAAGTTGAAGACTACTTGTAGACCTGCCTTACTTGTAGGCTGGGAATGAGATGGAGGCAACTCCATTGAGACATGGCAGAAAGAAAAACAATGCCAGGTCATGTTTGTATCATGCTTAAATGAAACAGGGAAAGGTTCTAGCAATACAGAAGCTAATTATAAAATGCAGGAATAGTAGCATTGCAAAACTCGTCTCCTGGGTCTACCACCTGCCTTTCTTCTTAAGGAGAACATTAATTCTGACAAAATAGTCAAATAGGACTAAGATTTAGAAAACAATTATAAGTTGCTAATCTGTAACATTTCAGAGGGAAAGCTGGGAACTAGAATATTTGGTTCTACCATAACATTAATTTACTTTAGTGGGTTGTTTTTTTTAATAGAAAACGCTAGCTTTCCCCCAGCCCAGATGGTACTTTTACTATCAGCATACAGTACAATATATAGAGGTGATGTTCCAGGGGGCGAAAAGCAAATAAAATTTGATTTTGTAGCTCTATTTGTAGGATATATCACTGGGATTTCTGCTCTTCTCAGTTTTGGGTTAGAAGCTAAAACATGGTGCCAACTTAACAAAACGAGAGAAGCCAGGAAGCTCTATTCAAATTCAATCAGGCCAAACAAAACAGCTGTTCATCATGAAGGCTGGGTGCTTCAACAAAAGGCCTCTTTCATAGGTTGAAAAAGAGATGCAGGTTTTAGTTCAGAGGGTAGCTTTCAGCAAAGCAGGAACCACTTTTTCTGTCTAGGAGGCACTCCTTCTGAACGATTTGCACACAACAATGGCCATTCCTCATATTTCCCTACAGGCAGCTTCTGCCTGCAATTTTCCCCACTCCAATGTAGCTGAAGTCCTTGTTTGTGTTTCTAAGGACAAACTCTTCACAGACATCTAGGCCAATATATAAGGTGGTGCAGCAACTGCCCAATTTAAGGAGCAAGGTTTGTTTAATTATTTAATTTATATGCCGCTTTTGCTATTTTTACAAATAACTCAAGGCAGCGAACACATCCAACAAACTTTTCTCCTCCTAGTTTCCTCCCAAGCAACAATCCTTATCAGGTGAGTTGGGATGAGTGTTTGTGATTGATCGAAGGTCACCGAGCAAGCTTTCATGGGTAAGGCAGGGCTAAAACTCAGACTTCCACTTTCTAGCCTGGCCCTTTAACCACTAGACTAGATCATACTGGCTCTCTTGTTGAAGGCATTGGCAGTAAAAAAAATCGTTTTCAAGAAATGTCACTATAATTGTGCCACCTGTCCCAAAACCGTGAAATAATGAAGTTAAACAGGAGGTTATTTATCTGATCTTGACTTACCTCTTGTACTTCTCCCACAAAAACTGGTTTTGAACTCGCAGTATTTTCAAGATTTTATATTTGGTCTCAGGCACAGTCTTATGAAAGAGATTATAAATGGTTCTGTAGCTTTTGTCTTCCTTTGAAACAGGCACTTGGATAAAGTCCTGAGCCGGGTCCATGCTAATCCATGTTTCTGGATAGAAACTGGGAGAGGTAACAGCACTTGGGGATAAAACTTGTGATGGGATAGATTCTGTCATTGGCACTGCCAGGTTGCCACTAAGTGTCCTGGAGAAATTTGGAGAGAAATGAAAGAAAAGGAATCAATAGGGTAGGTTTGCAACAGGGTTGGTTGACTTACAGATACCCTGTAAACTATTGCATAGTTTCAATCTATTATTTTCAGTCCATTTCTCTAACCCAGTGTTTCTTAAAAGCGTGGTCCCAGAACTCCTGGGAGTCCTCCAAGACCCTTTCAGGGGTCTGCAAAATAAAAACAATTTGCCAGATGTTGAAGATAGTTGCAAAAATTTAAAACACTACTCTTTTCATTGTTTACTTTTATTTGTCAAAAAATAAGAGGGACTTTTCATGAAAAATGTTTTATTTATGCTAATATCTAATGGGTTATTTGTTATTTTTACATGATTTTATAAATGAATATTCAATAAATACATCAATTTTAATTTTAATACTATTAAATACTATTTATTTTAATAATATTAGTTTTTAATACCACCAATAATATTGATAAATATAACCTATACAAAAAGCTGTTTGGGATTCCTCCATAATTTTTAAAAGTGGGAAGAGTGCTAAGAGAAAAAGTTTAAGAAATTATGCTCTAACCCCGTGGTGGCGAACCTATGGCCTCTCTGTGGGCGCACACGCTGTTGCCCCAGTCCTAGGCCTTCAGCTGGGTTTTATAAAACCTTTTCACTTTAGTCCTCCACTGCCGTGTGGGGAAAAAAAAGGTTCAATCAATCAATCAATTTCAACTTCTCATGGGGAAAAAAAAGATCTTGCAAAGTTGGAATCGATTGATTGAACTTTTTAGTCCCACCCAGTCTGCCGTTACCACCACAGCCACACCCACCCAATGGGCCACGCCCACCCGGCACCCGACGATAGGTAAGTGGGTTTTGGATTTCAGTTTGGGCACTCAGTCTCCAAAAGGTCCGCCATCACTACTCTAACCTCTCACCCTGATGCCGAACATTTTGGTCTTCTAATGTGTTAGTGATCCTTTTCTGTTATCTGAACTTTGGTAAGCATTATCTCTTCACTGAAGTTATTAATGAAAATACTTAAGACTCTTGTGTCTTGAACTGAACCGCAACGCATACCAGTTTGATGAAGAACCACTGATGACTTACTCTTTAATACAGCTTTCAAATTGGCTACGAATCCAATCAATAAATATACCCTCCATCCCATTCTTGCTAAACCATGTCATTAGCACTTTGTCAGATATTTTGCTGAAGTCTAGATTTATTATCTCCACAGCCTTCCCTCAACTAAGGAAGTTCCCCAATCTGAAAATAAGATTTATTCCCCAGAAATCCATGCTGAATTCTGCATAATTTTTACAGATCTATCTCTCATGACCTATTCTGGGATCTTCCCATATAGCAATGTCAGACTGATTGATAGTCCGTATCTTGTATCCTTCCTTTTCTCATTTTGTAAGACAGGAATATATCTTCCTTTCCCAGGTTTGTGTTATTTTGAACTCTGTCCATGCTCCTTTTATAGATTTTTGGCCAGACTATTGTCAGGTTACTTCTGTATCCTAGAATGCAAGTATCTCTGACCTAGAAGGAATTATTTCATTTAAGTCAGTACATACTCTCACTTATATTTCTGTCAAGCCCAAACTGAGAGAAATTCTTTCCTCAACTAGGTTTTCCTAACTGTTTGGTGGAATTTCTTACATTTAGAAGGTATCTGATGAAATACTCTTAGTTGTTATTAACATGTTTCCTATGGGTACCTTATATCTGAATTTTAGTTATCTTGACCCAATCTCTACAAATTTGGGCTACTTGCATATTGTTGCCTTTGGTGACTTATTTTTCTTTCAAGCTCCTTTATACCGTATATGCATAAACACACAGGTTTGAGGTTTTTTTTTCAGATATTCACTTTATAGTTACATTATTTTCTTCCACTGTAATTATTGTAATTATCCCCAACTGAGTTTTTAGTTATGTTATTTTTAGGAATTCCCATTCCTACCCATCTTGAATTCCCTTTCCCCATTCCTTTTGCTGTCATATAATCTTATTAATCCTTGTTTTGATCAGTGTATGTTAAAATTTGCACCTTTAATTGCATTCTGCTTAGTGTCCCATCCCAAATGGAATTTCAGCATTCCTTGGTCACTTTTGCTCAAATTCACATTCTCTATTAGCTCTTCCCCTATTGGTTAAGTCAAACAAAGAATGGCTAATCTCTCTTGTCTCCTAGACAAGAGAAAGGTCAGGAATTTCCTGGAAGTAGAGGGCTTGGCAGAGTTCGTCTCCCAGCAAATTGCTGCAGTAATTAAAACCTCCCATCACAACTAATTGATGCTTGTTGAAAGATCAGCAATTTTCTCCTTAAAAATAACCACATTTTCTCTTTGGTTGGATGATCAATGGTAGACACCAACAATGAAACTATTTTTAATCCATTTATTTTAAATCTAATGCTCTCAATAGAGCTATAAACAGTATATGTGCTGAACTACGGCAATTCCAAATACCTATTAACTAGCTCTTAGAAAGCAAATAATGCACCAGAAAGATCCAGATGAGGTCAATTCCATTTTTGGTCCTTTCAAAGTCAATGTGGTTCATGCTAAATATAAATAGTTTTTCAAAGGAATTTAAAGGGAACTTGAGTGCAAAGTTGACTGGATCCAGCTAATGGTGTTATAAGCAAAGCCATCCAAAGAATTAGGATTCAATTCCAAAATAAGTGTATGCCACACAGTAATTTTGTCAAAATATATATGGTCATGTTTCCAGAATATTTGCAGGTTGATCACTTTGACATTGAACTGTTCAGCAGTCCAACCTGCCTCATTCCCAACAAAACAGAAAACAAACTTTAAAAACATCAGGAGAAACTGCTGAGAACTGGAAAGTGACTTGAAAATGGAAGTCCTTTTTCAGCCCATGCAGAAAAAAGGGCTCCTCAAATGTTTTTTTCCTATTAAAATCAAAATTTTACAAGTTTTTAAAATCATTTGTGGCTGCATAGTTTTGCCAATTTAACAAAAGCAAATTGTGTAAAGCTAGTGCAATTCTACCCTTATTAAAAAAAAGTTATGTTCAAGCTAGTTTGTTTCCTTTAGCATAATTGAAAACTGTGTACCCTGTACAATCCAATCAGATTAGTAGCTAGTCAAGGGAGCAGAATCGTTTAAAGAGAGGATTAATAGAAATTCAATAGAAAAAAGAGGGAAGAAAACAGGAGCACAATTCAGTTCAGTGTTTCCACAATAGAAACCAATGCAATTAGTATCTACAGTTAAATGAAAGACATCTGAGAGGATTGCCAGGCAGAGTTGATGGCATCTGCAGTCCAAATAGGACGGGTAACTCCACTGCTAAGTAATGTGGATGTAAGGCGTGACATCACATGATCATACCAACTTATGACAGCAGTTCAGGCTGTCCCTGTTGCTGTGATTAGGTGAATTCTGCATGGTTGCAGTGTCCTACACTCAAGCAATCACCATCTGTGACCTCCTGTTGGCTTTTGCATTAACTTTGCCTATTTGAAGCTGACAATGCAGATAGCAAATGGCAGTTCATGTGACTGTGGGATGCTGTGGTGTCTTAATTGTGAAGTTGCAATCATGTCACTGTACGGATGCTGCAATGGCCATAACTACAAGGACTGCCCTCAAATACCCTCATTCAGTGCCATCGTAAACTTGAACACTCACTGAATGGGTAAATCTTGAATGAGGACTATCTGTGGTATTAGAAGAACATTTAACAAAGCCACTGTCTGTTCTATGTGTCTCTTTCTATTATGTTGAGTATGCGTTTGTGTGTGCATGATGGAGGAATAGATTGTTTATTTGTTTATTGATGCTGTTTTGGTTTTAGTTGTTGGCAGCAGCTTTTAGCTGTATGTAAGCACCAGGAGGGAAGAATACGATGTTTTACAAAAAACAAAAGAATCGGCTAACACTATGACCAAGATAAGAAACGCATTAAAGCTACATAATCAATTTATATTGCATACCTGTGCCACCACCCATGGTTATTATTGAGGACCTCAAGAGATACAAGGAAGTTTGCAATACTTACTGCAAAAACGGCATGAGAATCACACAGGAGCGGAAGAGAGGTCTCTTCTTGATTTCTCTTCGAACACACGCATTTTGCTGGAAACCATCTTTAATGTTCAGGATGTAACGATTGTGCCATGTAACAAATCGGACCTCTGCCAACCCTCGGTAGTTGGCTTCTTCTATCAGTCGTACTACAGGCTGTTTGAAAAAAAAAATCACTTAAATCTATTTCATGTTCAACTTTTTTATTTCATAGAATTACTCATCAGAGTAACCAATACTTCCATCCTCCTTTCAAACACAGCCAAGCTTTCTTACTAATTTTAGTAGAAATGGAATCATACATAATGACCTGCTCATAGGTAGGACAGACCCACTCAAATCAACAAGCCTTAAGTTAATGATAGACATCTAGATCTAAAACCATTGAAATCAAAGCAACCCCAACCCAGAAGAAGGATCTTTCACAATAGATCATATTTTCTCTGGATGCTGGGAATTACATTGCCCTAACAAATGAAATGCCACATGTAAATTTGAAACAGTCTGGTTCAACTTTGGCTGAAAGTCTCAATTTCTTCATACAAGGAAGTAGATGAATAAATGAATATAATATGTATGTATGTAAATCCTTTGAGCACATCCCTTATTTCTGTATTAAGAAAATTACTGTTCTCTGGACAGCACCGTCAAGCATTCAAGGCTCTTAAGACCAACCAAAGGGGCTGAGTTTGTACAATTCACTATGCCACAAAAAGAAGTCATGTTATAAGGCTAACTAAGCCTAGCATGAAGTACAAACACAACCATTTGGTCTTTAACTGATCTGATTAAACATGCTGCAGAAACCTAATTAGAGTAAGCTTCCTGACTAAGTGGTAATTTCAAAGCAAATTTCCACAACCAAACCCAGTATATTACCCCAGTGATAGGAAAATTACCTCAGAATATTCTCTCCAGCCAAAGTGATCCCTGCAGAAATATTTCCAGACTGTATAATAGTTGGAGTCAGTACTTGTGCAGACAGGTGTAGACAGTCTCCTCAACCGGTCAAACTCAGTTGTATCATAAAACGTCAGGGCACTCAGGTCTACTAAAAACTCCTGACCTCTGAAGAAGAGAAGATGACAAAAGGTTTAGTTCCTCCATTTGTTCAGAAATGGATTGAAAGCTATATCAGCAGTACTATTTTTACAAGCGCTGCCTTCTGGGACTGAAAGCCAAAGTAAACTAGTTCTTAAATGCATAGAAATAACTAACTATAGGTTTCCCATTATTCTCTAATCCCTTAATCAACCCTCAACTCTCCATCCCCTGGAGCTTTAATTTAGCTTAGCTTCTGCTTCAAACAGATCTGCAAGAAGGATATTACTAATTAGAATGTTCTAACAGTTTCTATGTAGACATATAAATCTTCCACAAAAATCTTCAGTCCTTCCATGCGCCATTCTTCTGGTAATTTTTATTTTAATAATACACATTATCTATTCTTTCCTAACTGTCTTTCTTAATTTGATCTGGAAACTGAACAGATTGAGTTGAAAACCTCTAGATGATTATCTGAATAAAGATGTAGAGTTTTTTAAAATATCTTTGTTGCCCCTGAAGTCTGCATTTTTGCAGCCTTGTTCTTATAATTTGAGCTATTGAGACCAAGGAATAGAAACTATGCTGCAACAAATATACAACCACCAGCACCACCATCCAAAACCAAGACCAGCTAGAATTTAATCTGCCTTCTTTGATTACTTGACCGGCATTGAAAGACTACCCCCTTCTTCATCACCACTGCGATAAATCCCAGATGGATTTATGCATATATAATGCAAGGCAATGCTTGCTTTGTAGAAATTTAGCTACCGACAAACATTATTTTGGGATTTAAGATGTTATGATAATATTGTTGAACTACTTCTAATAATAAAGGTCCTTTATGTTTTATATTATCACATATTTTATTACATTTAAATTATTTACTAAAATGCTGTACACTGCCTGCAACAGGTGGAGATATTTTTAAATTAAACAAACAAATGAACAAACTGTTCCTTTCTTCAGAGCACATTCATAAGCTGGGGATCTCCAGAAATGGGGATAGAACTATCCAAGGCTAAATACAACTCTTATGTACTTTCCAGTGTTGGCTGTGTTGGTCTCTCCATGTTCTGCATTGCTATGGAAATTCTTATGATAGGTGTGATTGCTTCTTTGGTTATTAGTGAGAACTCCAGCAAGTGGAAGATAACAAGATATTTTATGGTACCATTGTTTATTTGCAGTAAGTCATCATTTCCTTGTAAAACAGAAATGGGCAAAAGACAACTACTCCATATTTTTTGCACTGAGCATAGAGTTCATGGTTCAAATAACCCTTTCCAACTTCCTAATTATATGGCCTCCTCCAGGTGTAAGATAAGTTGTTTTGTCATGAGTAGTTTGTTACAGATCCATGGGCCTTTCTCCTTTTCTTCATTACCAACCCAAGGACTATTCCTACTTTGCACAAAGCCAATGGGATGAACATTCTGCCCTGTTTCATATACAACATGGACACTTAAGGCACTACTTAAAGAAACATTACTGGGTTTACACATAATGCTAATCAAAATCACATTATCCAGTGTCTACCTGTCAGAGGTAGATAATTTATTAGGAGATTAAATAGGATGGGAAACAGCAGGAGGAAAAGTATCACATTTCAAAACTCCACAGTTTACTCCATAGACCACTTTCTTGTATTCTTATAAAAACATACTGTAAGAACTCATTAAGAAATAAAGAAAAGTAGCACACTATTCAAGTAGCACTTGAATAGATTTTGCCTCACTATTACGTTTTGTTTTTATAACATTGCATCTATTTTAGTATTAACAGAAATGCTTTCATTTTGAAGCATGGAAGACTAAGAACAGAAATCCACACCAAGGTTTCATTGTCCCATTTGCTGGCAGTCAATTTAGATGGAGAAATACCCGAATGTGACATTTTTTTTTTAATAAACTCATCGCATTCTGAATTCAATCTGACAACTGCTTTTGTGAGCATGATACGTATTGATTGCCTGCACATTCCAAGGGAGCTGCAGTTTATATTGTCCTCTTACAATTTAAGCTCCCAAAGCCTTAGAGGCAAAGGAAGACTTTTTTTAAAAAATTGTTATTTCTCATAATATTATAGGGAGCAAAGTATTCTCTCTGGGAGCTCATCTACAATTCTTTTTAATGGGGGCAATCATTCTTTGAGTTTTCAGGAAAATCTATGGAGTGTTTTCTAGTACAGATATTCCCCAACTATTCATTTTGGACATTGCTTCAATAAGTTTGAAGTAAGATAACTTGAGGCTCCCCTTCCCATCTAGCAGCTTGAAAGCATGCAAATGCAAGTAGATAAATAGGTATCACTTTGGTGGAAAGGTGACACTGTTCCATGTGCCTCGGCATATAGTCATGCTGGTCACATGACCATGGAAATTCTTCGGACAACCCTGGCTCCCTTGGCTAAGAAACGGAGAAGAGCACTAACCCTAGAGTTAGGCACGACCTGGACAGGGAAACCTTTAGCTTTAACTTGGGTCTGTTTGAGAACTACCTAATTCAGATTTAATTCAGAAATTTGTTTTGGAGACTCTTAAAGTTTTGTGCTTTCAATTTACCATAGGAAAGCATAAAAAAAAATCAAATGGCTCTATCTTTTTTTTTTACTTTTCCAAAAAATTTCGATAACCTATTCAGGCTCAGATATCTCTTCTTAGAGGACTTCACCTACCAGATTCCAGATGGATAGCATTTCAGAGACACACTTATCTATTTGAATCTTCCAGCCTCACTGTGAGTACCGTATTTGCGAGGAAACTATTTGTTCAAATCTTTGTATGACTTGACTCCCGTCTCCCTTCTACAACAACCTCATAAAAGAGTGCATATCAAACAACAGCTATGAAGATAGTAATTAGCATTAGCTCTTAGACTTGCATGCTGCTTCACAGTGCTATACAGCTTTCTCTAAGTGATTTACAGAGTCAGCATATTGCCCCCAACAATCTGGGTCCTCATTTTACCAACCTCAGAAGGATGGAAGGCTGAGTCAACCTTGAGCCCATCAGGATCGAACCCCTGGCTGTGGGCAGAATTAGTCTACAATACTGCATTCTAACCCCTGCGCCACCATGGATAGGGATACACTCACAAAGAGCTAATGACTTCCGAAGCTATGTCAATCCCACTGTGGGCAAGGAGATAAATCGGCAACACTTAAAACTGTTTTTGCTGGATTGATTCATTAATTTCATAAGCACACTTTTCTTACTTATATAATGTGGAAAAAAACCCACACAATTTGAATGGCAAGTTAAGAAGCAGAGTATGAACATAGTGAAAGGAAGGATGAGTTATAAGAACAGAAAGGTATGGGGATGTATAATAAATGGTGTAAACAAATTTAGCTATTTTTTAAAAATTTTCTAATCATTTATTCTAATTACTACTTCTCATTGCTTTTCTGTGTTTTGCATATGGTTGCTTACTTTAAAAGGAATTAGGCTGGTGGCTATGCACATGTGCATGTGAAACTGCATGGTGATTTAGAAATTCAAAATTCAAATTCTGTATTGCCACACAGCTCTTGTTTGCAATTTCCTGTGCCTTCCAGATGTACTAAATGGCAATTACCAGAGCATGGAGTCATGCACCAAATTTACTGTATGGCTCCTTTGAAACACAGCACTCAACCTTAGTTTAAAAAGTCCCTGTGAAAGAAAATAAGATTTAAAAATTGCTAAGGATGCACAGTCTAAATATACTCCTGTTTTGTGGACTATAAGAATGTTTTCCAGTTACTCTTAATTAAATGGTGGTAGGGCGAGAGGAAGATTTGTAAGATTCTTTATTAAGTGGACTGGGAAATGAAGTGGCAAAGATTCCCCAGTATGAGCTCTAAGGACAATAACAACATATGATGAACTTATCACTTTTGTCTCTACAGCCACATTCTGTTCTTAATGTACCTTATAAGAGACATACAGCATCTCTAAATCAGCCTCTAATCAAAGGAAGGGTTGAATTCAGCTTGCTTTGCAGGAGAAGGCATGCAAAAATGTGCTAAAGTTCATCAACTCTCTTTAAAGCCTCTATAACAGATTACAAACACTACGCTGTTCTTACCACCCTGATAGCTGAATGAAAAAGATCTGCCAGCTCTAGTAATAAAAACCAAGGGTTACATTTAAAAAATGGGGAGTAAAACTAAAGGTAAAGACCAAACTAATGACAATAAGTAGAACAACCAGCCTTAGAACTGACAATGAAGATAATTGGAGTGGTAGATGGCTTCTATTGTTGATCAACCATCAACAGAAAAGAAATAAACAGTCAAGAAATACACCACAGAGTAGAACAGTCATGAATGCCTTGGGAAATATATTCAAATGCTGTGGTGCATCTCTACCTACAAAGATCAGAATTGTGTAAGCAACAGTTTTCCTTCTGAAATTCTATGGAAGTGAAAGTTGGTTTTTGAAGAAGCAGGATATGAAGAATTGATTGTGCCAAGATCCAGCTCTCTGGAGAAAGCTCTAAAGATGGAAAGGGGGAAAGAAAGACAAGAAGATAAGGGAGGGGGATACACTCGACTACAGTGAGGATGACTGCACCATCAGAAGAGCTGAAAGACCAAGTTAGGATAGACTGTCATTAAGAAAATCTATGTGGTTGCTAAGAGTTGAAAATGACCTAATGGCACACAATCAAATGAGATGTTTTTAAAACACTCTCCCATCCAAACTTTGCAGTAGATCTGTGCTGAAGATGGCATCTGCTTTTAGTGAATTTGCTACTTGAAAAGGCCAACCCACTTCTGAGGAGCCTATGAGGAAGACATTGCCCTCTTTGTTCTTACTCAAAACAGATCTGTGCCGGGTGGAATCTCAAAGTTCAGTTAAAGTGTGCAAGACTACTATTACTAAAGGTTTCAATATGGGTTATAGTTTCTTGCAATCTACCCCACCCAATAAACGGCACATATTCCCCCTGTAAATGAGAAGTCACACTTTGCACTCATAGACTGCATTTGCTATTCAAGACAAGGGCTCCAAAATCTACAGAACTGGACTCTACTGCAAGAAACTTCTTTAAGCAAGCTTGTTTCTTGTCAGTAGCTAAAATATTTCCAACTGGTTTTATTAATTTGCATTTCACAAAAAAGAATCAAAGCCATTTCTGCTAGAGGCAGAATTTTAACCCTAGCACAGTGGTGGTGAACTTATGGCACAGGTGCCAGAGGCGGCAGTCAGAATCCTCTCTGTGGGCACGCGTGCCGTCGCCCTAGTCCTAGGCCTTCAGCTGGGTTTTATAGAACTTTTTCGCTTTAGGTCTCCGCCAGGTACAAAAAAAAAGGTTCAATCTGTCAGTCAATTTCAACTTCTCGTGGGAAAAAAAAATCTTGCAAAGTTGGAATTGATTGAACTTTTTAGTCCCACCCAATCTGCCATTACCACCGCAGCCACGCCCAGCCAATGGGCCACGGCCACCCAATGGGCCACGGCCACCCAATGGGCCACGCCCACCCGGCACCCGACGATGCATAAGTGGGTTTTGGGTTGCAGTTTGGGCACTCGGTCTCTAAAAGGTTCTCCATCATTGCCGTAGCATTTAGTCAAAAAGGGAGCCTAGTGGAGAAGATGCTTGCCTCCCACTCGGAAGGTTGAGAGTTCAATCCTAGGTAGCAGCAGATGTTCCTCTCCTAGGGCACAAAGAAAAAAATATATGCCGCAAACTCCACATAGGTGTCAGGAAGGTATCCAGCCAGTAAATGCTCAGCTCCATTCAGTTGCCCAGAGTCTACTCCAAATAGGGACTAAAGGGAGTTTTTTTATTTAATCAAAAAGGCTTGATCTTAAAAAAAAAAAGATAACATTGGAACATTCAAATAATTGGATGGTAAACCCCAGAACTGTAGGCTAAGCCTAGAAATTGAAAAAATACCCCAGAACAAAGAAATTACTTCCATATTGTTGACAGGAATTCTTCATAGATATCTCTACAAGGTCACCCAGAAGTCAAGTTAAAAGTGGCACAGCAAAATTGCTTCTAATAATTTTGCTGAAATCTTTAGCAACTTCATATGAACATGTAAGGAGCCGAGCAACACTTAATCCTCAAATGTTAACTCAGTCCTGATTAGTCTAGATGTAATACAGTCCAGCTATACCAAGTCTCCTAACTTTTTGTAAGTTAGGAACAAGTTATCTAGCTAAGGAGAACTAGACACACCATTAACTAGCTAGCTGCGGGTAGGCTTTACAAGGGCTAACACAACAAACTATGTTCTTCCTCACACTTGGCTGTACACAGATTCATCCTTTTATATGCTAATTAACTCAACAATCAAGCTCACATTGATTGTTGAAATTGTAGTTTCCAAGAATCAGGTTACAGCATTTGTATCCTGGTGACATCTAGCACCTTAACTAGTGACTCCTCTGAGGGATGGATCAAGCTCAAACTGGTTTATGATTAGATCAGCTGACAAGGTTCTTGTGCTCATCAGTTTTAATATTTTATAATATTTGCTACTGGAAGTATATGTCTCAGTAGTCGAATAATTACATTTATTTAACAATTATATAAATTCTACAAAATGTTAAGAGAGAATGTGAGTTTGTTGAATTAATTAGTATATAAAAGGGAATAAACCTTTATCAATAATATCAATAATAATTTATTAAAATTTGTACGCCGTCCAACTCACAATAACTCTGGGTGGCTCAAAATTATCCATGTAATCTCAAAATGAATTCTGGATTATCATCTCAATTCTGCCCTACTACAACAACACTGGAGATACCATCAGCCTGCCTTACAGTGATTTGTGAAGATCAGAACTTTTGTGGATAGTACGCAGAAAGTACAACACGAAAGGGGAGATCTCAATGCCATGAAAGCTACAAAAATTCTACACTGATGAGAAGTGGTGACTTCGGCCTATCCAACCTCCTAAGAGTTGCCATTTGACAGGAGCCGCTGTGACACAGTAGTTAGAATGCAATATTGCCAGACTGATTCTGCTGACTGCCAGGAGTTCGATCCTTACCGACTCAAGGTTGACTCAGCCTTCCATCCTTCCGAGGTTGGTAAAAGAAAAAGAAGATACAGAATATTTTCAAACATGGAACTTATTTTATCAATGGCTAGAAAAACGGGATAGAGAGTAAGAATTTAACTTGTATTACTAAGCAAAACAAATCAACCCAGACAACACGTTGTTCATTAAGTGCTAATGAATTGTAATAATAGAAAATTAATAAAATATTTTTTTTAAAAAAAAGAGTGCAATATTGCCAGGCTGATTCTGCTGACTGCCAGCAGTTCGATCCTCACCGGCTCAGGGTTGACTCAGCCTTCTATCCTTCCGAGGTTGGTAAAATGAGGACTCTGATTGTTGGGGGCAATATGCTGACTCTGTAAAGAGTGGGCTGTAAAGCACTGTGAAGCAGTATGTAACTGCTATTGCTATTCCTTTGCTATCCTTCCAAGATTGGTAAAATGAGGACCCAGATTGTTGGGGGCAATATGCTGACTCTGTAAACCGCTTAGAGTGGGCTGTAAAGCACTGTGAAGCGGTATATAAGTGCTATTGCTATTCCTTTGCTATCCCTTCCAAGATTGGTAAAATGAGGACCCAGATTGTTGGGGGCAATATGCTGACTCTGTAAACCGCTGTGAAGCAGTATATAAGTCTAAGTACTATTGCTATTTCTCCTAGTTAAAAGTATTCATTTGCATCGTATGTTGATACTGCACAAGAGGGCACAGAAATGAGCGTGTGGAAGAGAGCCAGCCTTAGGTTGATTTCCATGCACAAGTTACACAATGGAAACTTCTGCAGACACGATTTTCCTAATCTGCACACAGGGTGAGGGTGTGGAAGCGGCATTCACATTCAATTAATGAATGCCTTGCTGAGAAAGACAGGGCAGGCTACAGGAGTCAGTTCATCATGCCATGAACGGCTTCCATGTACCATATTAACTTCAGCCTCCTGGCTAAAAGGCTCCTGACAGGAGACAGGAGGATACTGTGCCCCATCATTTAAGGCTTTGCTTCAGTGACTATGCCCTGATTCATCAGCACTGGTCAAGTGGTGTGTGCCCTGCAGTTAGAAGGGAGGAAGGAGGGAAACCACATGCAGAACAAGGTTTTGCTTAATCACTCTTGGAAACTGGCTGACAAAGCTCTTTGTTCCTCTTTTGCCAAACCCTTTGTGGCTTAGCAACAGTAGCTAGGCATGCACGCAACACAACCGAAGTCGACATATAATGCTATTCCTAGTTGTGAAGTTTTAAAGAAATTCAGTGAAGGAGAGTGTGTGGAAGTCAATGCCTCCTTTTCAGGCTACTGAGAAAACATAAAGCAGGACACTGAGCCATTTGCTATATGGAACACAGGGCAGGTTTGAGTGCCAACATCTCTGCCAAGATTATGCAGAAGCCGAGAATCTTTATCCCCTCCACAAAGACTGGGTTCTGGACAAATTGCAAGTTTGCTTGTGACTCTTATTTATGTATTTAAAAGATGTATGTAGCAGCCCATTTTATAACTAATTCTTGGCAGCTCCCAATCGAAAGTTAAAACAGCGTAAAAGTCATGTTAAAATTATAAAAATGAAACATACTGTATTTAAAACAAAAATCTGGTGCTAAGTCAAACCTCTGATGTGCAGCCATCTCATCTTATTCCAGTGTTTGGGGGGAAAGCCAAATCTTCATAGCTTTACCGAAATTGTCAATTTACAATTAAATAACAAAAAAGGCAAATTGAAACTTGAGACGTGGACTTCTATCATTCTGTTCTCTCCTGCCATCCCAAAAGCACTCCTATTATAGGACCATAGCAGTTCTAGAAACATTAATAGTTTGCACAATCTGCATTTCTAGGTGCAGAAATAAGGAAATGATAAGACTGGGGGAGGCATCACAGGTGACAGACTGACAAAAAGCCTGTTTCCAAAGAGACTTATAACCGTTTTTCATACTTATGACCATTGCAGCATCCCTATGATCAAAATTCGGATGCTTGGCAACTGGCATGTATTTATGGTGGTTGCAGTGTCCCGTGGTCATCTTTTGTGACTTTCTGACAAAGTCAATGGGGAAGCCAGATTCACTTAACAACTGTCTTACTAACTTAACATTGCAGTGATTCACCTAACAACTTGCCAAGAAAGGTCGTCAAATGGAGCAAAATTCACTTAGCAACTGTCTTGTTGACAACAGAAATTTGTGGTCGTAAGCTGAGGACTACCTGTATTGAAAGCAATTCTATTTAAGAAAGAAATGCTTAGATCTAGTAAAGACTAGGCCTGTATGGATGAAAAACCCTTGTCCACAAAACATTTTTCTAACATTTTACTAATTTTTATATTCTTAACAAAAGGAGAAAATGTCATTTCCTATTTTATCTTCTGAACAATAATCCTGTGAGGAAAGTTGGGCCGACAAGAAGTAACTAGAGCAGTGTTTCTCAACCTTGACAATTTTAAGGCATGTGGACTTCAACTCCCAGAATTCCACAGTCAGCAATGCTGGCTGTGGAATTCTGGGAGTTGAAGTCCACATGCCTTAAAATTGTCAAGGTTGAGAAACACTGAACTAGAGCATCATACTCTTCCTCATTACTATCCAACTGTAACTACTACATGACTACTACTACTTAGGGAAATGGGAATTGATATCATTCTGTGAGTGGATTTTATAATGCCTGAATTTACAAATTCTCAGTATTCATTTCTACCATATAAAGGCCAAGCACAAGCACATTTGATAGTGATATGCAAAACAGTTCGATTCAAACCAATTTCCTATCCCATGTTTAATGTGAAACTACCTGTTTCCAGAATTTTGGAAGTATCCTAAACCTGAAACAAAACTGCTTTGAATACAAAGTACTGTTCTGAGCTTGGAAACTTTTAAACATGTAAAAATATTTGGAGGATTTTTCCCCCCCACTTCATGGCTAACGAAACTAAAACACAGGTGGTAATCAGAAATTTCTTGCAACAATTGACTTGAATAGGCTAAACTAGATTGCTGCGTTTACCTATGCCTTATTTCCCTGTTAGGCTGCCATGCATTTATTACTACTATACAAGGAACAGACTGACCTAGATCAAACCAGGTGACAGCTGCTTCCCCAATCTTATCATCATAGTAACAGAAGTAAATAGGAGTGTGTTGACAGTTACCTACTCTGCCCCCACCACTTCCAACATGTGTCTTTCAGTTTTCTGAGATCTATAAGGAAAGAGTCTAATCACTTTGTTTCCTGTATAAACACAGCATATGAGCTTGCAGGAACTCATATCAGAGATATCCACAATCATTCAAAACTTCTCCCATTTAGATCTTTGATCCTTTTAGTCTTGGCACAGCCAAAGCATATAACTGATGTAATTCTAAGAACCAGCCCAGAAATCACCTGAAATCAAATTCATCTGTATTGATTCATAGCAAGTTATCTTCATTGAAACAGCATACAGGTAGTCCTCAGCTTATGACCATAATGGAGCCAGTCCATTATGATCATAAGTCAAGATGGTTGCAAACTGGGTCATTACGTGAGTGACCCAATTCTACAAACTTTTTTCCTGTGGTAGTCATTAATCAAATCACCATGGTCATTAAGTGAATCTGTGGTCATTAAGCAAACACAACTGTCATGAAGGGAGCCCACTGTTCACTATGGTGCATTTTTGCCAAAAATCAGAAGTAAATTCCAGCTTTTGGCAAAAATGGTGTAAACTGCCATCATGTGATCACAGGATGCTGCCAATAAGTATAAATGAGGATTAGTTGTCAAGCACCTGAATGTAGTCACATCAGAACTGGGGGGGTCATCAGAACTGGGTCACAAATACCTTTTGGAGGTTGAGTCAGGGGTCCCCAACCCCTGGTCCGTGGACCGGTATCGGGCCGTGGCATGCCAGCAACCGGTCCACACAAACAAGCAAAGCCCCATCCGTGGGATGCAGGCAGCACATAAAACCACACACTCTCCGGTCCGTGGAAAAACCTTTCTCCACGAAACCAGTCCCTGGTGCCCAAAAGGCTGGAGACCTTTGCTCTAAGCTATAGTCACTAAGCTACCAGTCGTAAGTTGAGGACTACCTATACAGATCACCCTGCATAATTTCTCAGGTTAGGTAAACTCTGACATCCAGGAAAATATGGGGAGTCAAAGAACACTGACTTAAAAAGCTACAGCACTTTAAAAAAAAAAAAGTCTGACATCTTTCCACATCAAAATATAATCTGCAACCCATGTTGAAAGTGAAGAAAAATGCCAACAGTTTCAGCTATGGCAATCTGATTCTGATGATATTATACAACAGATGCAAATAAAAATAAGTTCCATTATGTACTAGAATTATTTTTAAATAAGCTATCAGGACACCTGCAGCTAAAATAGCAAACACTTTGACTCAACGGGAGCAGTTTTATGTGCCTTTATATGGTGCCAGAAATATAATCACTACATTCTGTTTTGAAAAACAGATTAGCAGAAAACCTTTGAACTTCCTGTTCCAAATGCAAGGGGGAATTATTTACATGGCACTAGGCCCACACATGAAAAAGAATCAGATGCAAGAATGCGAAGATGATAAAATGAACTGTATCATGCTAGGCAGCAGATGGATTTTGCCTTGTGAATCTTCCTTAATATGATTTTTAAACTTAAACACACATACATGATTTTTAAAATTAACACAAACACACACACACATACAGAAATGGACGTGTTAAGTTTGAATGGAGCATTCAAAATTCTACCCACAGAGTAGGACAGCCCATCCTTTTAACACATTCTCACAACACAGCAAAATTCCCATCCTTCTTTGTAGACATGGCTTCAGATGAAGAGTAGAGGATCAACAGACTGTCAATCAAAGGATGTTCCTCACTGAGAACCAACCCAGATTTTTTTTTCCAGTCTGAGCTCATTAAAAAATATATTTGTAATAATGTTGAAGAAAATTAACTAGAATTAACCATTTTAATGATTTTAAACTTTTAAAAGACAACTGTTAGATTTATTCAAAATATATATCCTTCTAAATTTAGAAGGACTGACTTCCATGTAAGTATGCACATTATCAACTGCCAGAAGACCCCATATTACATAGTCATCACAGATGTAAAAAGTGAAAATATAATGTGTTATGCGACTGGCAGTCCAAGGACAACCACTTGAAGCATATATAAGCAGAACTTCTATAAAAGTCCCGTAAAAATTGTAAGTAAAAACAATAGAAAACAGTCTTCAATAAGCATAGACGATCAATTCCAAGGAGATTTTAAGGAAGGGGAAGAGAGCTTTTGGGCAAGAAAACCTGAATGGCTATCCCCACTCTCTGTTCCCCAATTCCTTATCAATACAGAGTCCATTCCCTTCTCTCCTTCCATGGCCCCAAACAATTCTATGCCCAAAGAGAAAGTCAATGCAAGTAGGCCATGTGCTCTACTTATCACTTCACTCCTTGCATATTTGGACAAGGCAATCAGCCAGGCAAGTGATAGCACAGAGGAACAGCAGCTGTGAGGGAGATCCCAAGTACAAACAAGTCCCCTTTAACTGGCATAGGCTATGGCAGCTGCTCAATACTCCCCCCCCACATCCACCCTATCTGTACATATGCCTATTTATTCTTTCTTACATTGCCAACAAGGTTTGGCAGAAGAAAAGAAAAAGGAATGCAATGTTGAATTTAAGTTTTAGAATAGATACAGGGGGTAAGATCAACTGAAAAGCAAGCTACTGGTAGGGCACCTTGTTCTTTAGCCTCTGGATGAGCCATTGGTCCAGAATCATGAATGGACTTAAAGCACCAAACAATGAAGGTATTATGGATACCAAGCGCAGTGATGGGTCACTGTGCCATGTAAACCATTCAAAACAAAGGGGGGAAAACGAACAGCTACCCCCTGCAGGTTACTACCCAAGGCTGGCTGCAGCTTGTCATCTCTTGGATACTCAGAACTGCTGAATTAAGACATTTCTTGTTCCTGGCAAGCTTTGCAGATAGTCCACTGAAGTTTTAATAGCTTTAGCCAAATCAGAGTGGTAACCATGTGAACTAGGAAGCTCACAAACTAAATGCTAAAGGAGCCAGGTTCAAAAATACCACTATCCATGTTGAGTTGCCAGGATACACAACATCATCTGAAAAACAGACAGGAAAGTTGGATTGCAGCGGCCACATGTAGGTTCCATGTGAAACTGGCATGGGCTTCAAAAGTTCAGATTTTCTAGACTTATCCAATGTACATTAGCTAAGTTTATAAAACACATTAAATTAAACCCAGAAGAGAAAACCATAATTCATGTAATGTATTATGCCTAAATAATGAAATCATAGTAGGACTTAAATCAATAACAAAGCTCTCACAATATGCAAACAGAACGGTCAGGTATCTTAACACTGGACTACAAACTAAACCACATCATGTACTAAGTCACAAATTAACCAATCCCATTGTATCCTGACATGTTACTTAAACTTAGCAATTGGATGTATGCAAAAACAGTAATGTGGATTGGTAAAATAAGTATTAATTTGGTTTTTTTTAAAGATTAGTGGACAAGTTTGCTCCAAAAGGTATTTCATGGCAAATTCAATGGA
The DNA here is from genome assembly GCF_001527695.2 of Protobothrops mucrosquamatus. Taxonomy (NCBI): domain Eukaryota; kingdom Metazoa; phylum Chordata; class Lepidosauria; order Squamata; family Viperidae; genus Protobothrops; species Protobothrops mucrosquamatus. The sequence goes on along the minus strand of NW_015386678.1, from coordinate 102,450 downwards.
CCGTGTTCTTCAACAAACCTCATGTGGATCCTGGAAGAAAAAGAATCCCGAAGTTTGGTGCTTGTTTTATTTCATAAAGAAGGCAATCCAACATATTAATGTGCTCGTGTGAAGAAGTAACCATCCCTTAAATTCAGTTATTCATTGCATTATTCTTACCAGAAAACAGATACTTCCTCTAGGTACTAATAACCTCTCACACGGCTATGTAGAAAGTTAGGCCTGTTTCTCCAGAATGAATTGCTTCAACTCTGTAATATCTAAGAGTTTTCTAGCATTTTCTAGCTTATTTCAGATCCTGTGATAAACTTTCTATGGGTTTAACTCTGGGCTTTAACCCGATTATTCAAAAATGCTGACTAAATTTGTTTTTCTTCATCTGCTATATTTGCTCATACTATATATTGAGACCCTTGCCTTGCTCCACAAACTACTTCTGTTTCAGCATCAGCTGAAGATGACCTGCCGATTATTCTGATTCAAAACAGAATCCATGCTTCATTTAATCGTGGCATGTCCTGAGGCAGCAAAACATTCCAAAACCATGACTGTATCATCTCTATGCTTGACAGTTGGTATGAGGTTCTTATTGCAAATAAGTGTTTGGTTTCTGACAAATGAAACAACACTCACATAGCTAAAAAAATTCAATTTGATTCATTTGTTTTTAGAGCATTCCTCCAGAAATCTCAAGTAAAATACTTGGGAAGCTTCACTATTGCTCCCAATCTTCTCCACATCAAGATTATATAACTTTTCTACTAATATTCAGTGGCAATAATATGCAAAAATTCCAAAAACCTAAAAAGGGGGCAAACAGATTTTCACAGAATAGTTTTGATGAACAGATATGAACATATTTAAGATGTGTTGCATTGTGGAATTCCACCTTTTTTCCTAAACAGAAGAAACCAGGGAAGCTTGGCAGCCTACAAGCCTACGAGGTTTGGGATATGCCGATGAAGATTCTCAGTCATCTAGGTAGAGTTGTTTGGAAGCTGAGTCCTGACAACTGGACTTCTTGTTGATTCAAAACATTTCACGGCTTATCCAAGTAGCTTCTTCAGCTGAACTGAAGAAGAGTGAAGAAGCTACTTGTACAAGTAGCGAAACATTTTGAATCAACAAGAAGTCTAGTTGCTATGACTCAACTTCCAGACAATTAATTCCCATTGAGACTTAATATCGGTCCCTGTAAATGCAGTAAATCCTAGGTCACCAGAATTCTCTCGCAAGTAGAGGTAGTCCTCGACTTACAGCAGTTTATTTAGTGAATGTTTAAAGTTACAACGGCACTGAAAAAAGTGACGTATGACTGTTTTTCACACGTATGGCCTTTCTAGCATCCCCGTGATCATGAGATCAAAATTCAGATGCTTGGCAACTGGTTCATACTTATGACACTGCTGTATCCCAAGGTCATGTGATCACCTTTTGCAACCTTCTGGCGAGCAAAAACAATGAGGAAGCCAGATTCACTTAACCGTCATGTTACTAACTTATCAACTGCAGTGACTCACTTAACAACTGTGGCAAGAAAGATTGTAAAATGAGGCAAAACTCACTTAACAAATGTCTCACTTAACAACAGAAATTTTAGGCTCAAATGTGGTCGTAGGTTGAGGACTACCTGTACAACTTTTTTCCTGGGCTTGGGATGGAAGTTGGATTGGTAAGGGTGTTTGGGTCCACTCCTCAGGCATAGGAATTTATGGTACAATTCTCATTTGAGACACCAAAGAATATGCTTTTCTCACCAAATTCAATAATTTTTTTTCTTGCAATTTCAGAAGATGTTTGGCTGTCCCATACACATTTAGAACATTTAAACAGTTGTTCTTCCCACCCAGCAGGTGAAGCTTGGATACGAAGGCAAATGTTGCAGGGTCCAATCTGAGTCAGTCACCGGGACCAAAGGTGACCGACTCAGATTGGAGCCTGCAACAATTATCCTGGGACACGTACAGTATATTTACTTATGTTCGCGACAAAGGGAAATGCTGACGGGAGAATACACAATTTGCTGCCCTTAAATTGTTCTATATTAAAACTGAAAAGGCAGTATCAGTGGCCGCCTTTTCACTGAGACAGTTCATCAGGGCAGCAACATTTTTAATCAGCATCCTTTCCTGCTGACTGAAGAATAGAAGGAATGCACATAAATGTGAGGAAATTATCCTCTGTCTATGAATGCAATGTACTTAAGTATAAAATAATACGGCTACCAGATCTAGGCTGTAAATCATGGCCGACAAAGAAATATAGAAAACCCAAACTCTTTTCTGCCTTAATATAAGAACATAAGCTGTGCTCTGCCGGATCAGACCCTTGTTCTGCTCTCCCTAGTGGCCAACCAAAATACACAAGGAAGGCCGTTAATCTTCCAGCAGACGACCTTGGCAAATAATAAAAATGATAAAGCTATGTTTTGAGATAAAACAATGACTTGCAATGTCAAATATTTGAAAGCTTTTTGGCAACCATCAGCAAGATGATAGAGAAGATATGCTGAATCATACCCGAGTGTGGCCCTTTTGGATCAAAGCAGCTTAATAGCAAAAAGCAAACAACAATTCAGTTGCATTAATCAATAAGATGTATTATTAAACCATCTGAACACATTTAGAAAAAAAAGTGTGCAGGGTTTAAACATTCATAGCTTTCATCATTAATAATTATCCTAGCAGCAGTCTTAGAAACTCAAATGCTTTAATGGAGAATATAAAAATAAGTTTTTCCTCATTGCCCAGGAAAATAATCAATGCATGTAATCCTCGACTTACAACCATTTGTTTAGTGACCATTCAAAGTTACAGCAGCACTGAAAAAAGTAATTTATGATCAGTTGTCATACCAACAACCGTTGCAGCATCCCTATGATCATGTGATCAAAATCTGGGCACTTGGTAACTGGCATTTATCACCATTTGCAAACTTCCCAATTGGCTTCTGACAGCAAAGTCAATGGGGGAAGCAAAATTCACATAACGACATGATTCACTTAGTAACTGCAGTAATTCACTTAACAACGGTGGCCAAAGTGTGATAAAATGAAGTGCAACTCACTTAACTGTCTGGCTTAGCAACAGAAATTTTGAGCTCCACTATGGTCATAGGTCAAGGAGTACCTGTAACAGTTACAGAGTCCATTGTCCCAATTCTCTTAATTTGCTCACATGTTCTTGTTTTATCTTCTTTAAAGAATGTTTTATTTAGACAATTATTATTGTCTTGTATGCTTTTTACGGAAACCTGATTGCTTTATTTGAAAATATTTTTAATGTATTACTTTAATTGTAGTTGTACAAGAAGTGAATGCAAAACAATACAAATAATTCTAGCAAAGTAGTTTTAAACATTATAACCAGCCAGAAATTCCACATTGTAAAATGACAGTTTAATTTCATGGAGTTGTATGAATACAGAGAGATTAGATAAAATCTTAAAGTCCCCTGAAGGCTTTTAAATTTATCCAAACCACATTGTAAAAGGTACTTTATTATTTTCCTCTGTGGAAAACAACTCTATTTGATTGCCATGGTGTCTTCAATATTTTTACTTTTTCCTCTTCTCACCAATAATTTGCCCTGTGTGCACATGTGCTGAGAAGTCAAAATTTGGCTTTTCCCAACTACATGAAGATTTCCTACTCTTCCTTACATGAATATACTTTCTACATCTGAAAATTACAACTTATGGTGGATGCAATGCATCCATTTCCTAAACACCTAGAAGAATGAAAGCGAAGGTTCCCATGATTTGGGAGATGAGTAAAACCAAAACTAGGTTTGTTGTTATTTAAGGGTTTAAAATAACATTGATGTAGACAAGAATAAAGTAACTTTGATTGCTGCAGAACAACATACAAGTTTTAAATCAATTTGTCTTTCCTTTATAAATTTCAAAAGGAAAGCAACACATGACAGACAAGCCTCCAAGAATGAACAAGAATAGTATTTGAATTATTGATTTGATTTACCCCTCTAAAGTTTGAAGTCCTGAGACTAGAGAGTTGGGCTCATTCTCTACCACATGCATCAGACATTCCTCGGATCCAAACCATCCACAATAGAGGTTCATTCAGCTTCTGCTTTAATGTCACAAAGAGAAATTCCACAACTTCCCCAAGGCAACTGTTCAACCAGCCAACTGCTCCTACTCTTTTGACAGCCATCCTATCCCTCCTTCTAGTTCCAACACTTTCACTGTGTCAGTTAAATCACTCTGATTACTCTTCCTTCTGTATTTGCATAAGCCTAGGTTAGTTTTGTGCTGACCTAGACTGGAATGTCAAGTGGGTCCTGCAAAACCAGCCCAGCTGCCCAAGCAATTGCTTGGAGCAGCAGCAATTTTGTGGGTGCAACTAAGGCTTTGTTCCATCCAAGTGGAATGTCCTAGGATGAGAGATGAGGGCATGAACTTTTGGGTCATGCAGTGCAGCTGTTTTAAAGTATGGCAAATAGCTGTGGGTTAGCGCTATTCAAAACCATTTCTCCCAGCCCTGTTTTTGCTATTGTTGATTGTTTAATAACAAGGTCAGGTGCAAATTAATTTCTCTGGCACTATTCCCCCCAAACACTACAGGCAGATAGATTAAACCAACCAGTTTTGACATTTCTTTCTAAATTCATGTCTGAATCTAAGAAATACTTAAATAAATCCTATAATCAACATGGATGTAATATGCCATAATCATAGTGAATCAGCAAGCAACAAGAGACATTTGCAGAGGGAGCTCAAAATACTTGTTTACTTTCAAGATGTTTCTTCTGGCATCTTTTGCAGACAAATTAGAAGTGTGTTTCTCAACCTTAGCAATTTTTAAGATTTGTGGACTTCAACCTCCAGAATTCCCCAGAGAGCAAGGCGAGTTGAAGTTCATGCTTCTTAAGTTGCCAAGCTGAAAAGCACTGATCTAGAAAGAGGCATTCCACGTTCTTTTCAACTGTGCAAAGTATGAACAAGTGCAATGCCAATACTTCCCTAACCCTACACAAGCAGTTGAGTCAATAAGGCAGCTTAGCAAGAAAGAAAGACATTGCATCACCAAGCCCACGTAGTCCAATGGCCAGACAGACCAGCAACCCATTTTTGAGTTACTCTCTAGTTCCCAATAACTTTGTGTGGCTTTTTAAATATTTGTTAACCAGTTCTTGAGGATCCCATTAAAGACCCTCAATAATCATGTGAACCTTTGGTTTGGGTCAACAATAATTAACTAGCTAAGACACCGATGTCTTTCCAAGAACAACACTTAAGGAGCAGGACAAACAGCTGGATAAGCTCAGAACCAATGAAATAAAATATTAAAATTATTTTTATATACATCTTGTCATATTTAAAACAATTAGAATAAATGCATAGACATGTAATCCTATCACATTAACAATTCAATTCAGTGGTCATTTTTGTAAATAATAAATAATAACAACAACGACATAATAAAAAAGAACTGGGAAAATTACAAAATATTGTGACCTGGCCATCGAAATTGCGCGATTATGGATGAAACGTGTAACAGTCATACCCATTGTCATCGGGGCACTGGGAACTATGTCCAAAAACTCTGCAAAATATTTCAAGCAACAGCAGCTTCCTGCAATAACTCCAGCAATGTTACAAAAAACTGCGCTACTCGGAACATCTTACATTTTAAGGAGGTACCTGGTTGATACCTAGGATATTGGTAGCAACCCGTGTCAACCATCAGCGCCAGTCAATTTGAATGCTCAGTTGACTGAGGTTCACGCTTAACGAATAATAATAATAATAATAATAGTAGTAGTAGTAGTAGTAGTAGTAGTAAAAGTTGGAAGGGACCTTAGAGGTCATCTAGTCTAACCCCCTGCCGAGGCAGAAAACCCTATACCATTTAAGACTAGATGATCTCCAAGGTGATTTCAGGGACCTCTCTTAAGACTTCTGGGTGTGCTTTTAGAGTCACCTGCATCCTTGGGGATTCAGATTATGTATGAACTTCTGCTTTAAAGAAATTAAGGAGTGGTGTACAAGTTCTTCCACTCTGTATCTCTACCCTGTTGCCTAGAATTTAATCCAATTTTGTGCTGGCAAATATAGATAACAGTATGTTCCTCTCCCAAAGGTCTGTTAGTCTACATGTTACTTCATACACTCCTTTGTTCCTAGCACAGATTGCTCTACTTACATCACAGACAATTCAAGTCCTTTGGTGCTTAGCCAAGCCCGGGTGCAACCCAATCTAAAGAGTTCCCAGAGAGATCTCCCCTGAGGTCCTCCATTAAAGAGATGTAATCTTTAGGGATCAACAGCTGCCTGCAACAGCTGTTATAACTTCATTTAACTTTACCATTTCTTGCCAATTTATCACCGTTAGCAAGTACTGTATTGAAGTCAATTTCTAATTATGTTGTTTCTTGGTCAGTGTGATAAAGCACATTTTTGGATCTCAATATTTTAGTTGTGTATAAAATGGTGCACAACTATTTCAACTTTTACCTTTGTATAAATCCAACTACATATTGAATACTGTATGTATCTTGCTGCAGCTTAGAAAGGAAATTTGAAAAAAATGTAGAAAAAGGCAATCAATATGGTCAATTCAGTCACTGCTCTGTAAAGAAAGGTGACAGGTTTGGGGCTTTTAGATATGATAAAAGATATGATAAAAGTGAACGAAGTTATTAATGTAGAAAGTAGAAAAATGTATAAAGAGCAGTTTCTGTCTCACAATGAGAGAACAATATCAGTTGGAACTGAATTCAAGAAAAGTAAGAAAACTGTTAATTCATTTGTTGAAAATTCTATGTGCCTTTAGAAATACGTGGCACTGGCCATCAGGAATATGACATTAAAATCCATTTAAGAACACTATTAGTGCATGCTCCTTAAATCTAATCACAAAAGAAGAAAAACAGGAGATAAGCATCCGTTTGTTGACTATGGGAATCTAGTTGTTGATCTAAATAAGACTTGTGATCTGCCCAGAACTGTGCAGAGTAGAAGTGAGCCAGACTAAAAATATATAATCTCAACCCAAGTTATCTCACAGAGATAGGGGAAATGGCAGGGAAGGTGAGATATTGATCTAACAAATCAGTCAATCACTTTTAGTTTCCAAAGTTAATCACAGCTAATCACTGCAACCAATGAAAAAACTCAAATAGATACATCCACCAACATGATCCATTTTCTTCAAATACTTGTTTAACTCTTACTTTGGTATCTCTTGAACCATTATTTCATTATTACTGACATCAGACAAACGACCGTCCAATTAATGAACCTAGAAACTCAATTGTGCATAAAGTCTTCAGAGAAAGTTCTTTTCTATACATAATTGTCTTCTAAGAATAGAAGGTAAGGGGAGGGGGAAGGGAGGAAGCTGTTACATTTGAACCTGTTCCCCAACATGTACATCATCTGTCCTAATCAGACATGAAATGTTATGTTCTGCACAAATTCTGCAACTCTAGTAAGATTCCTAAATCCTACTTTTTGTTCCACCAGTACAATTATATTAAAGACCTACTGGTATCTCATTTTGACTTTGTCGTTGTCTGGATTGCAGTAGAGTCTCTCCAGATGCTCCTGGGAGTCAGTAGTCACACTCTGCCACACTTGTGTAGCGGTTCTCCTGGCTTGCCAGTGATATGGCAGGACAGTATGATGCTTGGGGCAATCACTGCCATACACGCACATGCCTTGAAGAAAGTGCACACAGATGTCAATCTCATCCTTCTGGTGGGTATGATATTGCAACTGATTCAAAAGTTCAAATACCAGGTCAAGGGAAGCATCTTCACTTTTGTTCTGGAAAAGACCAGCTCCAAACTTATCACCTGGATTCCCGTTACACTGGAGCAGGCACTGGTTGTTACTTGGGGGTATCCCAGATGAGTAACCTTCAAGTATCTTGCCAGGGTATGCAAGGAGGGCAGCAGCATTAGAGGCAGCATGCAAGCAGCTGTCTTGGAATGGCTCATTAGCAGGAGAGGTAATGGAGGGGAAGCGCTGCTCCTGTGGCTGGACCTCCTCTTCAAGATGTCCATCTGATAGTTGTCCCTGAACCGCTGGAGCTCCTGGCACTAAGACGGCTACATTGCTATCTGGCTGTGGGCATGGAGCTGCAATTCCCAAGTTCTTTTTTGCAACAGATTCACACAAGTTACTATGGCTACTATTCTGTCCCCTGGGCACAAAAATTCCATCCAGGGTGCCCGTGCCAAGCAAGCTGGTGAAGATCGGCCGCAGAGCCCTCAGTGCTTCTGAATCCAGCCTTTTTTGCATCTGCTGCTTCTTCTTAAAACATGGCTTAATTGGTGGTATCTTTTCGGGAACGCTCGCAGGTGGAGGAAATGCCTCTGGAGGATCGGGGGGCTGTGTTTCCTGACAAGCAGCTGGCTGGACTTCACCCGGAGACTCCATTTCAGTTTCCATTGCGGGTTCTGTGCGTCCTGGGCCCACCCTGTTCAGAATTAATTTCCAAGTCCTAAAGACCTACAAGTAAACAAAATAAAACTGTTATTATTGAAGGAGAGTTGTGTCACATCTATGGTGACAAAGAACCAGGACTCCGATAACACCCCTTATAACACATTTTATGATTCTTTCATCAAGAGGTGACAGTCAGAAAAGATGCTATTAAGTTCCCAGAATAAAAAGGTAGTTAATCTCTCTCCAATTCTTGAGGCTGGACACAAAGCCCGAAACCAATTAAAAACTGAAGACCTAGAACAGGGGTAGGCAACCTTGGCTCTTTTATGACTCGTGGACTTCAACTCCCAGAATTCCTGAGCCAGCATGGCTGGCTCAGGAATTCTGGGAGTTGAAGTCCACGAGTCATAAAAGAGCCAAGGTTGCCTACCCCTGACCTAGAACCCCAATAAACATATTCAATTTTCCCTGAATCCATAATCCAGTTCTGGAACAGACACTAAAACTACCTCCCCACCCTTACCCCCAATTTCCCCATTTATTTACGCAGGACAGATTGTCCTAGAATCTTAACATCCCCTTGAATGTGTTCAATGTTTTCCTTCCTTCTCCTGATCTTTCACAGATTAATGAAGATAAAGGACAAACATACCTGCACCAGTTGGTTATCCTAACAACAGGAAGAGATTCATTTTCCTTCCACGGATGACCTTGCAAGTTGCCACATTCAGAATTAATGACTAACAGCATGTGGGAATGTGAAACTCTTTCAAAAGGCTCTTTTGAAAAAAAGACCTTGTGCAAAGTGGCTTCGGAACTGCCAATTGTTCCTCCCTCCAAGCTTCCTGGACAGTTTCGTATTCCCACATACTGCCAGTCATTCTATCTGAATCACATTCCAGAAACCCTGGCTGTTTCTGGCTAAATGACACAGCAAATAAACATGCTGCCACCCACAGGCAGAACCAACTATTGCAGGTCCGACTCTAGTCAGAAAGAAAAGGCAAAACAGCAGCTGAACATATGCAAAAATTAAGGTTTGAAAATATTGTCTTCTAGCAAGAGCCTAGGGAGGGAATTAAAATGCTTAAAAGGGAGGGGGTAGAAGCTCTTTTGAATCGCTTCTCTGGCTTTCTAAATAACCAGTACAAAGTCTGTAGCTAGGAGCAAGAAGAAACTGGATACAAGAATACATACTAAAATGTTAAGAAACATTCTCTTGCATTTTTCCCACCAGGCCTTTCTCAGTTTTACAAAAGGGAATTTGTATGTACATTTGCTTTCAGAGGACGACAGAATTTCAGTTAAACTCTCATGGGTGGAGTATTCTTCCACTTCCTTAATTACAAGGTGGCCTAGAGTGCTGCCTTGCCTGTCATCTTTCCAGCAGCCAACAGCTCTTGTCTCAGATTTTGTAAGTGTCAATTAAATCCCTAAGAAATTCTTCCTGCTGGGATGTTCAGACTGGGACATGTGGGCAGCCAGGCAGGTTTCAGAAGGATAGAGAACTACACCACAAAAAAAAAACAAACGTTACCACAGCTAGCTGTACTGTATTATCATCAATCATCTCCACAAACAGAGGAAATAACACACTCCATCGAAGTTCAAAAGAAATTCCTGGGCCCCTTTATAAGACAGAAAAAGAGGAGCCACTTTTGCTGGGGAAGAAATTCTGAGAAATTGCAAAGTAATTTGGACATGATACGAATACTGAATCCAGCAAGCCAGTGAAGGTTCCTATCCCTCTGTGCCCGTACAAAAAAGATGCCTCCCTTAAGACCCAGAGCTGTGCCAGGCTATTGTACAAAAGATTGAACTGGCCATCCGGTTCTACTGCCAGGCCAAACAGACAGACTATTCATGTATCTTGTGGACTCGAAACCTTTAACCCAAGATTTTATAATTGGTTAATCAGCTGCCCTAAAATGAACCTTTCCATTTTATCATTAACAGGAGGTTACACCTGCTTTATGCCATCATAAAAACTCAAATCATGACACACTTTATGTCAGAGCAATTCTTATAAGGCAAAATGGATACATACACATACTCCCCAAATTAGTATGAAGGGTTATCTGTCCCTAGAGCAAATAGTTCTGGAGAGGTTGCCAACCAATTTACTCCCCGTGCAAACCTTAAGGGGTCGAGCAAGTTTATGCAGCAGCCAAGATTACTCAGATGGATGAGTCCCTTTCCTGTTCACCAACTCGAGACATACAGTGCTTCATTCATTACACTTCCTGAAGTTTTACAATTCCAGGATCATGCACCATCGTTAAAAGCAGTCCCCTCCCCATTATTTTGTCTAGGAGGGATCACATTCCAAGAAGATCAATTATTCAACAGAGAAATAGGCTGCTCCTCTTGCTTAACACAGATCCAAGCGTCGAAACAGCGGTGGGCGTACGGTTTTGCTCGCATTCTTTCTAAGCGTTGTTTTGAATTGTGAGATTCTCTAATCCAGATCTGTTCATGCGCCGAAAGGTCCAGATTATTCCCTCTGCATTAATTAACATACCATTGTGGCGCTCCTGCCAAAACAACCGAAGGGGATTCCGAGACTCTGTTCTGGAAGTCGCTAAATCTCACTCACAACTAGCGCTTTTTCTGAGGGTGGGGACGGAACCCGTCCCGCTTTCAGACAAGCGGCTTAAAACTTTTTCTCTCTCTCTGGTCCCAGTTGCTTCCCCCCTTCCTGGGCAATGCACACTAACTTCGAATTGGAAACAAGTCCTGGCCAGCTCAAAGCGAGGCTTCTGGGGCTTGGGATCCAGTCCATGGACCGTGTCCGAAACGGCTGCCCGGGGAAGACCATAGGAATCGAAAAGGACGCGCGTTTGAGCCAAGAGCAGGCTGAAAGAAAAAAAACCCCACCACCAAAACACCCGCGCCCACCTCCGGGGCTCGGCTTCCTTTCTCCTCTTCAGCGCTCCAACCCAACCCCCACACCCCTTTTTGTTCCCTTCGCGACCCCGATCCCAGGGACGCCGACCTCAGAAGTCAATCCGCAAGGCTCCCAAGGACGAGCGTTTGCAAAGCGGGAAGAAGGTATGGTTCCATAAAGCTCAACCTCCAGAAGCCAGGGCAGGCCAAGATTATTATTATTATTTTTTAAAGTACTACTGCGCGTAAATCCCTCGGCCCCGCTCTGCCCTGGGGGCCCTGGCAAAAGTAAGGACGCCTTTGCTGAGGACGGGGGGGGGGGGGGGGAGAGAGAGAAAGAAAGGAAGTTTCCCCCGAGTCCGCGGCTTGGACGCACCTCGCTTCCTGCTGCTCGGCGGCCGGCACCAGCAGCTAGGCGGCGGCGAAGTCGAGTCTCCGGGCCGGAGCGGCGGCTCCCTCCTCGGCACAGTCCGTGCGCTCAGCGCAGTCTGCTAGGGACGGCGGCGCTCCGCAAGCTGGAGCAGCCGTTCCTGCCTGTACGTGACCAAGCTCCCATTCCGGCCGCGGCGGTGGGGAGGGGTGGAGGGAGGCCGGCGCTCGCACCAATTCCCAGCCAGCTCCTCTCGCCGCCGCCTCCTCCACCACCACCTCCTCCTCCTCCGAGCCCTTCCGAACACTGCGCGGCTCACATGTTCCTCGCAGCCTGTTTTAAATACCGCTTCCTGCAAAGCCCTCGGCCAACAGCTGCACGATCCGGGGGAGGAGCCTGGCAGCCTCAAGGGGCGGAGCCTGCTCCCACCTTTCTTGGCGTGTGTGTGTGTGTGTGTGTGTGTGAGAGAGGAACTCCGGTCCAGAGAGGTATTCCAGGCCAACAACCCCCCCCCCACCCCGGCCTCCTTTCCCTCCGGCCTCGCCTGGCTTGCGCCGTTCCCACCCGAGCAGGGCGGGCTGAGAGGAGGGGCCGGGCGGGCTCACGGCTCCCTATTTGCATAAAGTTCTTGCGGCTTGGGGGGCGGGGGGGTGGAAGGACGAACACGCACGCACGAACCCGGCAACTGGCGTGGTTGCAAAGAGCCACTTTGTTCCCGAGCCGGCAGGAAAAAAAAAAGTGAAAAAGCACGCTTGTGCACACGTGTGCATGGAGTAATCCCCCCCCCACTCCTTTTACAAAAGGACTTCTAGGTTTTCCAGACCTTATGAGAAATTCGTAGCGTGCTTTTGAATCAAGAAGCTGGAAGAAACTTCGGTGCAAGAATGGAGCAGTTCTTTGTATACACAACGGTTGGGCAACAGCCTCAGGTATAATTTCGGGTAAAACAAGAATTTCATTTCAGTGTCAGTTTCTGGCTTTTGAGCCGAAAAGGGAGGGAATCGGAAATGGGCAGAATGACTGGCTGTTTGTGTGAAACTGGCCTGAATTCGCTGGCGTTAACTAAGTCCCTGCCTCTTTGAGGTCTTTTAAATTAAACCGTCATTTAATATAAATTAAAGAAGAAAGCAAGGAACCTAGCCAAAAAGGGTGGGAACGAAAGAGGAAGCTGCAAAGTGATTCCAGGAATACTGTCTCTGTGAGAAAGTTTGTGAGATACAATAATTCGTACTCTTTTTTTTTTTTTTTTTTGATGCACAGACTCTTGCAACAAGAATTGCAATCGGGTGTATATCAAAAGTGAATATGAATTACTGCTTCTCGCAAACTTTCTCACAGAAACAGTACTGTATGCCTGGAAACGCTTTTTACAGCTTTGACTTTGGCAAGATGATTGGTTTCGCTTATTGAAAAATATTGAGTTACAAGTAGAGAAAGTAATTTCACAAAGAAGGAAGTGGACAGATAATAAATTTATAGATTTGGACAAGGTCATTTACACTTATCAAATCCAATCTTTTATTTAGTACAGGACTAACCACTATTTTAATTTCACTCATCCTCCCTGCTTTTCACACCATTCATCTGAAACCATTAAATCAATATGTCCATCTGACACAATGAACTATAACAATCATAGATTCAATCCTTTTTTTCAGCATGGCTTTAGCACAATAATGGTACAAAAACATGTTCCAAGACACAAATCCCTATTAAGTTAAGAGGGGAATGTACTTACAACTGCTGTCAAAATTTAAATCATCAATGCAAAGCTTTTTGATTCAAGTAGTCCTCAACTTACAACAGTTCCTTTAGTGACTGTTCTAAGTTACAATTGCACTGAAAAAAGTGACATGACCATTTTTCATATTTATAACCATTTTAGCATAGACTTTTGATTATCTTTCATCTCTCAGTGGCTAATTGAATCTTCAGCCTTCATATTCTTTTGGAGCACTTTTTAAAATTAGGACATCAAACTACGTAGTGAATCTAGTCTTATTCATTTACTTTATTTATTAAGGAAATCTATACGGCTGCCCAACTCAGAGATTCCAAGTGGCATATAGGAATAAAATCCCCCCCAAAACAAACAGTGACAAAGCAACAAAATAAGGTAACAGCAGAAAGCTTTTTAAAAATGTGTTTATATACAGTTAAGACTTACTGATTCAATTCAATATCAGGTTTATCAGACCTTGAGCCCTTTCTTAATGTAAACAAGATTTCTCAGATTTTGTCTTCTCAGCAGCTGCTTTAACATATGAAAATAGGATCTTGGTTTAAAAAACATTCACACAGGTAAAAGGGCTTTTAACAGAATATCTGAAAAGAGTTTCCAAAAATCTTCCCAGGAATCTTGACTTCTATTCTGTGATCCACTGGAGTTACTAATTTTGTGCAATCCCATGATTTGCTGATAAGAGTGAACAATTTTATTTGGAAAGTATGCTGATTACCCTGATCAAAGCCCAATATTCATCCTTTAGCCCCTGGTTATCTGCCTTCAGGTCTGATAGCATCATGAGTTCTTCCCTTTCATATATTTGCCTTTTCAGAGTTATTCACTTCCCTTTTTCCATTTCTTACAGAGACTGATCAACACATTTTTTGTCTCTGGGTTGCCTTCTCCAATTTCAGCTTAATACGGATAATTAATCCGTATCATGCAGTTGTGCATTCAGTTTTTCATTTTGAGCTATAATCTTTCATAAAGTTTTTAAAAATCAGTTGTATCTTATTTTTCTAGTTTACTGGCATATAATTTGTGATTTTCCAAGTAACTGTAACCGGGTCATCCTACTACTGAATCATAACAATCTCCAGATGACCCTGTGTCATATCTTGAATGACTGTCACTCCGCGTTCTTTTTTATTAGTTTCCTCTTCTGGAATTAGACAAATGTTCTTGTTTCATCACTATCCTAAGTCCAAAAACAAGTTCCAGTTGATCTTTGTTTTTCTCACAGTGCCTTCTTTCATTTAACTTTTCTTTTTCCTCTTTCTTGTCTGTTTCTCTCTCGTTTTCTTTTGCTGCACTTCTTGAGTAAGCAGAAGTTGTATCTATAGCTGTTTGACCTATTCATTTGGCTTGAAGAATTAGAAGATGTGGCTACTGAAGAAATTGATGAAGTAATTGAAGATGTAGTTCTATAACTCTGATAAGTTCACACATATCTTTATCATCCTTAGTTTCTGATTCTTTCTTTTCCATTTGTTTTCCTTTGTCTTGTTTTTCTTTTCCTTCCTATTCCTTTTCTTCATTCTCTTGTTCTCTAAATCATATAATCCAACTTCTATCAATTTTTTTTCCAGCTTCCTGTGTACATGGGTTACACACGGTGTGGATGTTCTGGATTGCCTTGTTTGTCTTGATCTAGCTTTTGTTTGATATTCCGATTCATCTTCCTGAACTGAAATGAGGTATGACCTGTGCCTTTCCCTGACTTTTGAAGATGACACAGTACTGCTGGTAGTTGTAGACAAGGCAGTTGTAGTACTCACAGTATTTACAGCTGATGGTGTAACAGGAGCAGTCAGTGTTGTAGAAACATTGTCTTTCTCAGCTCTTAAACAATTTGAGATGCTGCTTTGCATGGCTGATGCTGCTGAACCTGTTGTGGCCTTTGAAGGAGAATTTGTCCTAGAAAGCAGATTTTTCTGAACACCAGTCACAGAGATGATGTGGATGTAATGTTTGGAATACTAGAATTAGTCAAGTCATCTTTTCTTTTATGATAGCTTGAATTAAGTGATGAAGTTCCTTCATTTAATAGTCTTATATATGTGTCTTATTCCCATTTTCTTCTAGTATAAGATCCACTGCCATGTATTATACTGGCTTAAGAATTCCTATTTTCTTACTCTTCAGATTCAGAGTCAGACATATTGATATTGTAAGTGCCATATGCACATTGTTGTTTTGGTTTCTTTCTTCTTGTCTTTGTTGTCTACTGAAGAGGACAATCTAGGGCAGGGGTGTCAAATCGATTGCATCGCGGGCCATATTGTGATATATCGGGACTTGTTTTGCCCTTGCAGGGCTGGGGTGGACGTGGCCTATACGGGCCACATATGGCCTGCGGGCCGTGTGTTTGACATGCCTGATTAGGGCTTGAAGCTGAATGCGTAACTCAGTTCAATCTTTTTCTTTCTGAAATTGGTTTGCTAGCTGTAATCTTCGTCAGAAGCCTGTAATTTTTATTTATTTTTATTTTATTTATTTATTTATATCCCAACTTTATTATTTTTACAAGTAACCCAAGGTGGTGAACATATCCAACACATCTCCCTCCTCCTATTCCCCCACAATAAAAACCCTATGAGATGGGTTGGGCTGAGAGAGAGTGATTGGCCCAAGGTCACCCAGCTGGCTTTCATGGCTAAGATGGGACTTGAATTCACGGTCTCCCACTTTCTAGCATGGTGGCTCAACCACCAATCTTTCAAAAACCTAATCTCCAAGAAGCAGGAGATTTATCTTTTTGTTCTTTGGGAGAAAATTTAGTTGAAGTTGGAACTTTTATATATTTAGAGAGAAAGGGACCATCACACGGCCCCTACTTTATGGGTTATAGAAATTGAATGAATGAATGAATGAACTATAAAAACCATATAATCACAGGCATCATAGAAGTATAATCCACCCTAGGTATCTGATCTGTTTACTCCTTAGTCTCCATCAGAAAAAAAATCTAGATTCTAAATGTTTTGAGAATTCACATGAAGATCTTATTTCAGGTGACAAGGAATTCCACAGGAAGAAAGTTAACAGGTGAGAATGCCCACTTTTGAGTCTCTTCCATGGGATCTCAGAAGAGATAGAGACTGTTATCATGCACTTTTTGCCAATAGAACTTGTGTGATCAGATTCTATCTGGTGTAAGTGTTTTTTCAATTAAGCAGGTCTCAAACCATGTAGGTATCATCAGCACTTTGAATTGCATCTAGAAACACTAGCAATCAATGCTGCAGGACAAACATGTGATAGTATTGGGATATTTCCATTAATATGCAGGTCACTGCATTTTTGCACTGATTGCAGTTCCTGGATGGTCTTCAAGGGCAGTCTTAAGTATAGCAATTAATAGTAGTAGAAACATGAGATGAAAAGGGTATGAATGGCTGTTGTTGCTACCTTCCATTCCAGGTCACCAAGCAAAGCTGTACAGTGACTTTCCTGGCCATAGCTTCCACTCCCTTTCTAGAGGGTTCCACAGTACCCCAGCTTTTCCTCAGAGGAGCATAAACCCAATCTAGAGCTGAATCTGGTACTCTCTAGACTCATTTGGGTTCTCTGTCAGCAGCAATTCTGTTATATTAGGGTTAGTCTCGACGTATTTCTTCCTATCCAGGCCCTATAGTTGCCAGTCATTGGAGCAAAGCTTCCACTGTACCTCTCATTTGCCTTGGAATAGAAATGTATAATCTGTAATGATACTATATCCCAAACCATTGAATGACCTCTACAACCTCATATAGCTGTTTAAATAAAATGGCAGACAGAACTAAACAGCATCCCAATATGGCTTCTCCTCCAAGGCCTCAAAACTTGACAGATAGTACAGAAAGATACCATGATCGAGGACATCATTGGCTGATGAAAGATCCAGCAAAATTAATAGAGTTATACTTCACAATTGGTGCACAGGGGAGTCTCAAAAAAATGTCTTAACAAAACAGCCTTCAGATTTTGGAGAAACTCTTCAGGCATCTCCAGAAACCAGATGAATCTTGCAAAATTAGTGTTAGTCCTATGAGATAGACCCTACAAGTAGCACAACCAGGAGCACTAGCTCTGTTCTTTATTGTATGGTTGTATTAACAAAAACTTGCAACATTAAAAGTATTTCTCCCTTTCTTTTTACCCTCTTAAAAACTAGGGAGGGTCTCTTCTGAAATATTTTCCACACTCTCCCCTTCTGTGAGTTGAGACATCTTGTATATCCTTATTGTCCTGTCTGCAACTCTTTCTCATGTTCCCACATATTACAACGGATTCATCCATCTATGAAAGCGCTGGCTAAAGTAGTCTTGATACACCAGGCTCCTCCTTTCCCATTCTGACACTGCCCATTACACAGTGGAACAGTTTTGCAGCTTCTGCTTGTGACCCTCTAGGATGCATCCCATCCAGCCCCATCCTCAGTCATGAGTCTGAACTCTATGATCACCAGTCATCTCACATTTTCATTTTGGTATTCAATTCATCCCAATTTCTGCCAATCTCTTATTTCCTCCCTATATCTTTATCATTATCATTATCTAACAGGCCAGTTCTTCCTGCCTGGTTAAAACTATTTTTATTTAAACAATAATCCCACCCAAAACCACTCTTTTCCTGCTCACTAGGTCCCTGAACAACAAAATTATATATATCAAATGTTAAAGAATGTGATCCTTTATCTCACAATTAATCTACCCTCCTGTTGTCTGGAATTTAAATTATTATTAGGCATTGAGTTACACTTTCAGAATCAACTACCTCTGAAGAAAACATTCAACTAACAATGATGTTACACTTTAACCCTTTTCCAGTGAAGATTTAGACAATGGAAAACATCAGTCCTTTCATCCAAGATATTTGTTTTATTTAGCAAGCTTTTGTCTGAAACATGGAACAATATAGACAACATTAGTAAGCAATCTGTAACAATAATTATAATGAATATTACAAGCAATACAGCAGAAACTAAACTATGATGCTGAGAATTAAATCAGTAGCTTGAGATAAATATTTTTAAATATTGCCACTTGATACCTTACAAATAATATAAATGAACGTCACGCTCACCTCAGTCCCTCTTTTCTTTAGAAGATTAAAAAAAGAAAGCAATCCCATGCCTGAGTACAGCTCAGAGCCTAATTTGTAGCCATTACAGGAGTCGTGCTGATGAAATCTGATTGCAGCAGCTTATTTAAACATTTTTGCTTGTCTTTTATGCTCAGCTGGCAAAAGCTTTATAGTTTCAAATATGCTGAGCTATTTGGTCTTGAGATCAATTGAACTCGGGTAGCCCCTATTTCAGCCTTAATTTGCCTTTGTTAGTTACCCCTAGTCTATTATAATTATTAGTGACAGATTTTATCTTCCTGGGCTTCAAGATCACCACAGATGGGGACTGCAGCCAAGAAATTAAAAGACGCTTGCTCCTGGGGAGGAAAGCTATGGCAAATCTAGATAGCATACTAAAAAGCAGAGACATCACCCTGCCAAGAAAAGTACGTATAGTCAAGGCCATGCTTTTTTCCCAGTTGCAATGTATGGCTGTGAAAGTTGGACCATAAGAAAGGCTGAGTGCAAAAGAATTGAGGCCTTTGAACTATGGTGCTGGAGAAGACTCCTGTGAGTCCCTTGGACTGCAAGGCATTCAAACTGGTCAGTCGTAGAAGAGATCAACCCTGACTGCTCTTTAGAAAGCCAGATCCTGAAGTTGAAACTCAAGTACTTTGGCCACCTAATAAGAAGGAAGGATTCACTGGAGAAGAGCCTAATGCTGGGAGAGATTGAGGGCAATAGAAGAAGGGGACGACAGAGAATGAGGTGGCTGGATGGAGTCACTGAAGCAGTAGGCGTGAGCTTAAATGGACTCCAGAAGATGGTAGAGGACAGGAAGGCCTGGAGGAACGTTGTCCATGGGGTCGCGATGGGTCGGACATGACTTCGCAACTAACAACAACTTTATAATTATTAATTATTTGACATAAATTTCAGCTTCTTTACTCTTTGTCCCCTTGTGAATTGCTTCCAAAGACTTAACAAGGATGTATATTGGAACTCCATTATTGTTTCAGGCCTCTCTGTTAGGGCATTCCTTTCAAATGGAACAGCTCTCCAGTAAGCACAGTATCTGTTTCATTTAATGTATGGGGAGCATAAAGCACGCATCAATGCATATACTCCCCATCCCGAATCAATGAAGATTAAAACTAAGGAGGCTTAGGATGTCTTTAAATGCAGTGTGCTCTACATGTGTCTGCCCTTGAAGACTATTTGGAAATTTCAGCTGGTTCAGAATATAGTGGTATGGGCAGTTATTGGCACGCCTCTGTCTCTCCATGTGATACCTCTGCTTCGCAAGCTACCGTGGTGGCCAGTTTGTGTCCAGGTGCGATTCAAGATGCTGGTTATGACCTTTAAGGCCATACACAGCATGGGGTCCACTTATTTGAAGGGTCACTATCTCCCATGGTGTCTGCCCAGCCAATTCGAGCTGACAGGGTAGGCAAGATCCAGTTTCCTTTGACTAAACAACATCACTAATCAGGACTCAGGAAGTGCAACTTCTCTGTGTGGTGCTTTCCTTCTCGAGTGAGATTCCTCCTGAGTCCAAAGAGGCACAAAGATCTGACCGTTCTCCCAGGATTTGCACTGGAGTGTTTGGGGGCCCCTTTGTTGGATGTCAGTTGTTGATGAGATGTTTGGGGGGTTTGCTGGATTTGCCATTTTGGTCTTCTTTGAATTGGGTTCTGTTGTTTGTATGTCTGTTTTTACATTGTTTTGGAACTACCTAGAATCCAATTGGGCATCATGACCAAGCATAACAATGATTTCATTAAACATGTTGTACAAATTCAGCTATAATGTTGCAAGTGTGAGAAATAGGTTACAAATATAATGCATTTATAAATTTAATGTATTTTTTTAAAGAAATGGAATACTACAGAACTAGGCTCCAGTTGCTCTCAGTTAATTAACTATCATTATATGCATCACAATAAAATAATATAAAACTGATTCTGCATGTTCATAAATATACTCCTGCCCCAGCTCCATTGCCCTTCTCTTTTCTTCAGACAGGGGTATCCACAACAGCAGTTCACTGGCTTTAAAAAGGCAAGTGGAATTGTGCAATCAAAGCCCCGCCCCTTTTAATGTATGTTATATACATTGTAGGCATCTAAAAAGAGACAGGACTTTGATTGCCCAATTCCTCCTGTCTTTCGAAGCCAAAGACTTCAGACACAATCGCTGTGTAAATTCCAATCATTTCTCCTATAAACTTCATTTATGCTTATCAATTTCCTTTGCAAATGTCTATTCTGTAGTCAGTTTCTAAATAGGATCTTATCAGCAGATCCCAGTTTAATCTGTAGTTATGCTGTAGGGCTGGAAACTACCTGGATTATTTTCTTTCTTTAATTTACAAGTTTATGTGTGTTTGTGTCTGTGTAAATTTTCCTTTAGCAAAACTCTGGAACTAAGATTAATATTATTGAGCTTTCAAAAATATTGCTCTTACCAGCACAAAATAGACACTCTCACTGCACAAAATACCTGTCATAACCCCTCTCCCCCATTTATAGTCACTGTTCTACACACCAATGTCTATAAACAGCTGTGTTTTGGAACGAGAAAAACAACAGCTCATTTTCTTAGGAATTCTAATATGTTCACTAGAATTTCTCAGGAAAAACAGTCCATGCTCTATTGTAAAATTTCCTCTTCTTGCACAGTATATTTCGTAGGTGTTTATAAATAGGATGTGGATACTTTTATAGTTATTGGTTAGTTTTTATGCCAAAAGGCAGAATCTTAGTTTTTAATGCCAAAATGTAATTATGCCAAAAGGCAGAATTTCTACTGGCTAACTATTTTGTTTGCAATTTGTCTTAGGCAGAGAGAAATGGGGAAAGAGGGGGTGGGGGGAAGAGGAAGAGGAAAGGGGAAAGGAAAGGAAGAAAATGGGTAATTATGCTGATTAAAAATGGTAGATCAAACTATTAGATAAGATTGGGTAGCATGTTTTCAGGCCCCAGGTACAGGTACAGTGAAAATAATGCTCTAGTTTTCCTCTCTATCTTTCAAGCTCACTTTTAGGTATGTCACTCTTCTAAGTTACAGGTGAATAAATGACTTTTGAAAAAGTCTGCTATCATTCTATCGAGTCAGCAGGGATATTTGTAGAGAGTTATCTGGTTTCCTTCCTTCCTACTCTTGTTATTTCAAAAGAGGAAAATACCACTTAGGCCTGACACATTCACTAAAATGTCACTTTCTGCTACAGAATTCAAAATGGAGGATGTTAGAAGCAGCAGAAGGCAAGACATGAATGATAACCAAATATGCCAGAAAGAGAAAAGCAATGGGAAAGGAGCACATACTTACTTTTTTTGCAAATTTTACACGCTATAAGAAACCCAGAAAGCATTCGGACATCAATCTTGTGTTTAGATAAGGACCTCCTGATTGTGAAAGTAAGTAATGCAAAGGTCACAAAGAGGTTTGGTTTGCACATTACACTATGATATGGTTTGTTTATGCTTGACATATTGAATAAACCACATGCTAAAATATAGATCGTGGTTTATAAACCACAGTGGCTGGGTTTGCACAATTTGAGAAGCTAGGCATTAGTAGCACTCCCTAAATGGAATTATTATGACTTGCAAATTGTATAAAAATATTTGTATTTTAATAATTTATAAATATGTAAACTTTTGCAAACCTACTCCTCATGTGTACTGAAATGTCACAGGATTTTGAAATCATTATTGACACATTTTGATGCACATGATCATACTTAGTGGAATGATAAGTTTTGTTGGTCTGATGTTATTTTTGGACATTTCTTATAGGTGGATGTGACATACAGGAAAAAAAAACATACTACCTACATACAACTGAATCTTGTCATCCATTGTTGCATTGTCTGCAGTTAAGCACATTGCAATTGATCGGTAACAATTAGTCCTAGATAAATGCATACATTTATTTCATATCCATGGGTTTAGACTTTGTTTTATATTGCCTTATGCATGTGCAAAATGACACATTTGAAGTACCTGTTTTTCATATAGGGTTAGGTGTTTAATGTATCTGTATTTGTTTTTCCTTCTCCTCATTCAGCTGCGGCAGGTCTGACTGGGTCAGCCTAGCCCTAGTCACAAGGCTCCGTGTGGCTTTCTTAGAGCAGCTGGCTCTTTTCCTCCTTGAACTGACTCACTAGGCTGATCAGGGAGAGAGTCATGTGGCTCAAACTGGTTTCATCTTCCACTTGGCTTTTTTATGATTTTGGGCTCTCATCTTGCTGCTGAATCCTGGGACTCTCCAGAGGCTATTAATGGATCAATGTCTATGTGATTGAGATAGTCCCATTTCTATGAAGTCTCCAGCCACAGAGATGGGCTGGTGATGACATATGGAACATGACAATTTGAATATAAGAGGAGTAGATGGTAAACACCATGAATTAATGAAATTGAAAAAAATATAGATATGATGGAGAGAAGGAAGGAAGAGGTCTGAATGAAGGTGGACTCTTCTGGAGACATGCCTCTGGTATCTATATAAAAAAATGAAACCTTCATATGGAGCTGATTATTTTGGAAGCAGCTCTTTCAGTTTTATTAAGAATATAGTTTGGGAAAAGGTCTTCTTTCATCAATATAACTATATCATTTTCTCCTAATTCTACAAAAACCCTTGTTATATCTCTGACAGAATTTGAGGAGGCTCTTGGACATCTTGAAGATGGTTTTACTTCCCCTTTTATAATTTAATTGATCATTTTCATTCAAAGATGATAAAAATAAATTAGCTATAATTTTAAATCTGGAGGTCTATGTAGATTCTGTCATCCAGCTCATGGATGTCCCAAAAGTGCTTTTTAAAAAGGCAACTGGACTTTCTTTGTTTTTCCTTGAAGACCTTTCACTTCTCATCCAAGAAGCTTTAAACAACAAAGAAAACAAGTCCAGTTGCCTTTAAAAAAAACATCTTTGGGACATTTAAGTTTGGAGATACAGAACATATTTCCTCCCAAGCATTTTCAAATGTAGGACATACCTGACATATTTATTCAGGTCTCAAGTGTACTGTTCATCCTGTGTTGTTTATAGTAGTCACAACACAGGGAGGAATAATAAACTTGTCAACACTTTTTTTTTAATAGGGAACATAAAGGAAAGGTAACGCCTAAAGTTTTGCAGTAGGCTAAAGGATACTTGGAACATAATATAGCTCATACTAGAGTGGACTGTTGTAAAACCACTGTCCTCTGTTGTTTCATGGGTTTCTAGAGTATCATGCTTGGTATTTGACTGTCAATGACTTTTAAGTTTTCTTTCTCACCTTAAAGGATATTTCTAAGGCCTGCATGGTGATGCAAGGGTTCAAAACAGTAAAAAGGTAAAGATTTCCCCTCTCCAGTCATATCCGACTCTAGGGGGCAATACTCATCTCTATTTCTTAGCTGAGGGAACCAGATTAATCCAAAGACACTTCCATGGTCATGTGGCCAGCATGACTATATATACCATGGAATGCTGGTGTCTTCCCACCGAAATGGTACCTATTTATCTAGTTGCATTTGCATGCTTTCAAACAGCTAGATGGGCAGGATCAGGGGCAAGTAATGTTGCTCATCCCATCGCATGGTTCTTGGGTCTTGAACCTGGGCTGTCAGTTTTCCAGATGACAAGCTCAGCATCTTTAACCCCCTGGGCCATGAAAAAAGGTACCTTTCATCAATAATTGCAGGGTTACTGAAAGAAACATATTGAAAGAAAGATTGTAAGGGAAATTATCCATGTCAGAAACAAAATGGTATTAAGTGAACTGCTATTTTGGTCCCATAAAAAGGCAAACAGGAAGCATTCATGCAGAACAGTGCAGAACATCTTCCCAACTGGAGAATTGCTTTTAACTAACATTAAATGAGGCATGCGTATAATTGGTTCTCCATCATGGTTGCTAGGGTACACTTTGCACTTAACTATTCCTTGCTTTACATCCTTGGTGTGATCTCCTGCTTTTGGCGCTCTAACCCTTTGCTCAAAGCAGAATCTGTAGGTACAGCATCCTTATTAGATAGTTGTGGCAAGAAAACTGATAGATTTTATTGACATTGACAAATCACCAGGCCTTGATGGCATCCATCCAAGAATGGATGTTATTAAGGTACTTATAGCTGAGACTGTGGACCTCCTAACTAAAATATGCAACCTGTCTACACTCTGTGGTTGAGGACTGGAAGGTGGCCAACATAACTCCCATTTGGGCTCACACTGGAGATGCAGGAAATTACAGGCCTGTCAGCTTCACATCTTTTCTGGGGAAGATAGCAGAAACTGTTGTTAAAGATAAAATTACCAAACTTAGTGAGACACAGCCTTCTTAAAGGATATTGAACATGGTTTTAGTAAGGGGAGTGCTGTCTATCTAACTAACTACTATAGTGTTTTGAGGATGATAATAAAGACTTGGATAAGGGCAAGCCAGTAGACATCATCTACTTAGATTTAAAAAAAAATCTTTGATAAAATCCTTCATAAAAGACTTCTTAATAAGCTTAACAATTATGAAACAAAAGGGCAGGTCCTCTTTTGGATAAGTAACTGCTTAAGAATAAAAAATAAACCTATTTCTATCATATTGTGAGACATACAGTATCTCACAATGAAGGGATAGAACTACTGAGATCCTACACTGATCCGAGGATCAGTGGTTTTTAACACTTTTATAAATTATCTGGAATCAGGTGACAAGTGGAATAGTCAACTTTGCTGGTGATGCTATATTGTTCAGGGTGGTAAAAACAATAAGGGACTGCAAAGATCTCTGAAGGGATTTTTGCATGTTAGGGGAGCGGGCATCAAAATGGCAGATGTTATTTGACATGAGCAAATGTAAAATAATGTACTTTGGAGCCAAAAATCCTGCACACATCCTGGAGATTTGAGAAGTTTCCTGAGGATGGATTCCAGCATGAACCCAAAAGCTTAAAAGAACAAACCTCTGGTCCCAGTGACCAATTCAGATTGGATCCAAAAATCCCAACTACTCACACAAAGCAATAGGTTCAGAAATAGCTGTGATCTCCAAAACAGGCAGAATTACCTTCAAGAAGTAGGCAGGACTAGAGCAAAAATTAAATTTATTTAACATTAAAAAAGAATGAACATAGACAATACGATAACTCTAAATTTGTTTATTTTTTCTTTTAGTTCATAGTAAAAATACATTTAGGATGAACCCCAGAAACTAAATACATGGGCTTTGGGAATAGGTGAATTTGAAGCTCCAGGCAGTGTCTTCCTACATCCCTGTGTCCTTTGCTTAAGGGTCAGTAGAATAGCCAAGTGATCAGCTAAACTGAGTCTGCAGTCACAAGTGAACATAAGTCAAATTAAAGGGAAGGATTAGGATTGCAAAGGCAGGTAAATATGCATGGGGTCTTCAGAAGAAAACACTGATAAAAGAGAATATTTGTAATTCAAGGTTAAACTGGGGGGGGGGTCCTTGGTGCTTTCTGAGCTTGGTGGTTTTTTGTAGACATTCCATTACCAAACTAGGTAACATCAGTGCATCGTGGTTACTGATGATGTTACCTAGTTTGGTAATGAAACGTCCGCAAGAAAACCTCCAAGAGAGCATCAAGGACCCAACATTAGAAAAAAGGCTATTGTCTGCAACTTTATCCCTCTGTGCTAAATTTCATGTCTTCTGAGAGGTTATGTAATATAGGGAAAATCAGTTCTTAGATGAGTGTAATCAATTAAATCAAGTGCATGTATAAGGCCACTGTCTATTATCAGAATCATCCCACAGATTTGCAATGGGACATATATTTCTTTTTGCACCTGGCATTCCCAAACTGCCTCCTTTCCTTGATTTATGGGAGATGCTTCCTCCCTGTTTTAATGTTTTATTGCTTTAGTTCTCCCTTTTGGTTTCTGAAGGAAAACAAGTGCAGGATGTAACCTGAGCTCTATTGCCTATAAGTAACTTGAGATCCTTTACCTATGAATATGTATGCTTTCATTGTCTACTTATGCATTAGTCTCTCCCACCTTTCTGAGATACGTAAATATGAGTGCATCCCTTTGTTGGGTTGGGGTCTCAATATTCTTTGGAGGGAGTCCAAATTAGCACATGCTGTTTAATAGACATTGCCGTAAGCCTTGATTATTTGCTTTGGATCCTGGGTTTGATTCCACAGGAAGTAAAGTTTATTTTCATGATTTGGACACCAGCCCTATGTTAATACAAACTGAGAATGCAGTTGGTGTTTGAGCAGCTCCATTACAGTGTTGGCTCATACCCTGTGCCACTAAAGACATTAGAAACTAAAAACATGTCTTCTCAAAGTGTAGATTTTACAAGGAATTGTGTTCCCAAATATTTCAACTTATGATTGATAGACTTCCTGGCCATTCAAATCAACAGCATTTAGATTTTTTTCCTGAAAAGCACCCTGAAATAACATTTATAGTTATTTACCTATCAACAGTGTTATAATTCAATATGATATAGCACTAATGTCCACAATGCATTCCTTTCAGTATCCCTACTGGCAAAGAATTATCTTGCTCCATCTGAGTATATTCCTCTACAGTACAGAGAATCTGAGACTGCAGGCTGCAGGTAGCTTCTGAAAGCTTTGGGTGTGGGTCTCAAAAGTTATCCAGGAATTGCCAGCAAGTGACATTTATTTAATGTTACAAAAGAAGAAAATTACACAGTTATGGTATGATTTTCTTAATTGCTCTATTACCTACATAAATTGCATAACTTTATGTGTGTGTCTGTGTGTACACACATTTGCATACAGTTTATATTGTATAAATTATATGTGTGTGTGTGTGTATGTATCTGTGTGTGTGTGTATTCATACATACATACACAGACAGTGACATGATGTTTATATATATATATATATATATATATATATATATATATATATATATATATATATATATATATATATATATATATTTATTTATTTTATTTATTAATTGTATTTATATCCCGCCCTTCTCCTTTCGGACTCAGGGCGGCTGACAAATGATAAAAAGCTAACATATTACACCTAGTTAAAATTTAATTAAAATGAAATATTTGAGAATGTCAAATTTAAAAGTAATTAAAACCCCTATAAAATCCCCTAGGCCAGTCCCTGACGACGGGCTGGCGGCGGGTCGCCTTGGGGCCTGGCGGAGAGGTTGGAGAGGCCGGGCGAGGAAGGCCGGGCGAGGAGAGGCCGGGGCCTGGCGGAGAGGTTGGAGAGGCCGGGCGAGGAGAACGAAGCCTGGCGGCCTGGCGGAGAGGTTGGAGAGTGGAGCCGGGCGGCCGGGGGAGCCGGCAGCCGGTCGTCTCGGGGCCNTCTTTTGGATAAGTAACTGCTTAAGAATAAAAAATAAACCTATTTCTATCATATTGTGAGACATACAGTATCTCACAATGAAGGGATAGAACTACTGAGATCCTACACTGATCCGAGGATCAGTGGTTTTTAACACTTTTATAAATTATCTGGAATCAGGTGACAAGTGGAATAGTCAACTTTGCTGGTGATGCTATATAGTTCAGGGTGGTAAAAACAATAAGGGACTGCAAAGATCTCTGAAGGGATTTTTGCATGTTAGGGGAGCGGGCATCAAAATGGCAGATGTTATTTGACATGAGCAAATGTAAAATAATGTACTTTGGAGCCAAAAATCCTGCACACATCCTGGAGATTTGAGAAGTTTCCTGAGGATGGATTCCAGCATGAACCCAAAAGCTTAAAAGAACAAACCTCTGGTCCCAGTGACCAATTCAGATTGGATCCAAAAATCCCAACTACTCACACAAAGCAATAGGTTCAGAAATAGCTGTGATCTCCAAAACAGGCAGAATTACCTTCAAGAAGTAGGCAGGACTAGAGCAAAAATTAAATTTATTTAACATTAAAAAAGAATGAACATAGACAATACAATAACTCTAAATTTGTTTATTTTTTCTTTTAGTTCATAGTAAAAATACATTTAGGATGAACCCCAGAAACTAAATACATGGGCTTTGGGAATAGGTGAATTTGAAGCTCCAGGCAGTGTCTTCCTACATCCCTGTGTCCTTTGCTTAAGGGTCAGTAGAATAGCCAAGTGATCAGCTAAACTGAGTCTGCAGTCACAAGTGAACATAAGTCAAATTAAAGGGAAGGATTAGGATTGCAAAGGCAGGTAAATATGCATGGGGTCTTCAGAAGAAAAAACTGATAAAAGAGAATATTTGTAATTCAAGGTTAAACTGGGGGGGGGGGTCCTTGGTGCTTTCTGAGCTTGGTGGTTTTTTGCAGACATTCCATTACCAAACTAGGTAACATCAGTGCATCGTGGTTACTGATGATGTTACCTAGTTTGGTAATGAAACGTCCGCAAGAAAACCTCCAAGAGAGCATCAAGGACCCAACATTAGAAAAAAGGCTATTGTCTGCAACTTTATCCCTCTGTGCTAAATTTCATGTCTTCTGAGAGGTTATGTAATATAGGGAAAATCAGTTCTTAGATGAGTGTAATCAATTAAATCAAGTGCATGTATAAGGCCACTGTCTATTATCAGAATCATCCCACAGATTTGCAATGGGACATATTTTTCTTTTTGCACCTGGCATTCCCAAACTGCCTCCTTTCCTTGATTTATGGGAGATGCTTCCTCCCTGTTTTAATGTTTTATTGCTTTAGTTCTCCCTTTTGATTTCTGAAGGAAAACAAGTGCAGGATGTAACCTGAGCTCTATTGCCTATAAGTAACTTGAGATCCTTTACCTATGAATATGTATGCTTTCATTGTCTACTTATGCATTAGTCTCTCCCACCTTTCTGAGATACGTAAATATGAGTGCATCCCTTTGTTGGGTTGGGGTCTCAATATTCTTTGGAGGGAGTCCAAATTAGCACATGCTGTTTAATAGACATTGCCGTAAGCCTTGATTATTTGCTTTGGATCCTGGGTTTGATTCCACAGGAAGTAAAGTTTATTCTCATGATTTGGACACCAGCCCTATGTTAATACAAACTGAGAATGCAGTTGGTGTTTGAGCAGCTCCATTACAGTGTTGGCTCATACCCTGTGCCACTAAAGACATTAGAAACGAAAAACATGTCTTCTCAAAGTGTAGATTTTACAAGGAATTGTGTTCCCAAATATTTCAACTTATGATTGATAGACTTCCTGGCCATTCAAATCAACAGCATTTAGATTTTTTTTCCTGAAAAGCACCCTGAAATAACATTTATAGTTATTTACCTATCAACAGTGTTATAATTCAATATGATATAGCACTAATGTCCACAATGCATTCCTTTCAGTATCCCTACTGGCAAAGAATTATCTTGCTCCATCTGAGTATATTCCTCTACAGTACAGAGAATCTGAGACTGCAGGCTGCAGGTAGCTTCTGAAAGCTTTGGGTGTGGGTCTCAAAAGTTATCCAGGAATTGCCAGCAAGTGACATTTATTTAATGTTACAAAAGAAGAAAATTACACAGTTATGGTATGATTTTCTTAATTGCTCTATTACCTACATAAATTGCATAACTTTATGTGTGTGTCTGTGTGTACACACATTTGCATAGTTTATATTGTATAAATTATATGTGTGTGTGTGTGTGTGTATCTGTGTGTGTGTGTATTCATACATACATACACAGACAGTGACATGATGTTTATATATATATATATATATATATATATATATATATATATATATATATATATATATATATATATATGACTGATAGCACTTAAAAAAGTGAGCCCACCAGGAGAATTATGAAACCATAAAAAGGTTTAATAAATATAAAACGCCGAGCTTTCGCCGGGTCCTCCCGGCTTCATCAGGGCAAACTGCCACGAATGTGAGATG
>NW_015386678.1:41244-70828 GCF_001527695.2 Protobothrops mucrosquamatus | reverse complement strand
TTCCATTTAGCTGATCCACCTGTGCTGTTCCTATCCTTGCATCACCACCCCGCTCACCCTCTCTCCTCCTTCCTTCCTGTAACTCCGTACCAATGCCTCGTCTGACTCTACCGGGGGTGGATCCGCGTCGTACACTAATGCTGTCATCACCCCTCCTCCCTCCAAACGCCCTGCGAGGTGTGCCGCCTCGGTCTACCTCACTCGATGTTTCTCCTCCTCCCTGCCCGGCGGGCGCGTAACCGCGATCCCTGGGTGCCGGTGTTAACTCACTTTCTTCACCCCCATCGGTTTGCTGGGGGTGGGTATAACCGGCCCAGTGACGAGATCGAAGAGTCGTGCACACGCCCTAATTAAACCTATAAAAGGACTTTCCCATTGACCAGCATTCTAAGCCCTGAAGATGTCGGCAGATGCCGACAAAAGCTAGGCACTTTTATTGATTTCTATGTGTTTTAAAGGTTTTTAATATTCTTAAGAACTTTTATCTCTAAATTATTATTATTAAATTATTTACTGTATTCCCTGGTGCTCACGTCTATTGACTGACTTTGAACATATATATATGTATATATATATATATATATTTTCTGAGGTTTTCGCGGGTGTTTGTATGTAGGTATTTAGTTATTCGGGTTTTCTCCCGCGTAGAATTAAAAGTACCTTGGCGACGTTTCGATGAAGTCACATTCGTCATCTTCAGGCTGGTGTCTTTAGCTTCGTGCTTCTAAGAGTGGTGTGTGATCGCAGCTGTTTCTTCCTTTGCGATCACACACCACTTTGCGATCACACACCACTCTTAGAAGCACGAAGCTGAAGACACCAGCCTGAAGATGACGAATGTGACTTCGTCGAAACGTCGCCAAGGTACTTTTAATTCTACGCGGGAGAAAACCCGAATAACTAAAGATATATTATATATTCATGCCACTTTAAAGATAAATCTGAGACAACTCTATTTTGTTTTAGACCTGGACCCACTTTCACTTCATTTTGGAAACACAACTGCTGATATTCCCCTCAAAAGTTCAGCACAGTTCACAGGCAATGAAGAACATGCTAAGAAAACTTAGGTTGTGGGAAAGAATTCAGGATGTCCACAGTTGTACTTTTGCATTTCTAACTTAGATGGATTTGCAGCAATAGGCAGATGAAGCCTTTTATTAGCATGGGACAAGATTTTGTGTAAATTATTGTACACCAAACTGCTCTAACGATGCAGCTACAAGACTGGTACCAACCTCTATGAGAAAACAAAGGGAGAAAGACACGTCCCCTTATTATTTTTCTTTTTATTACAGATTACAAAGGATGATTCTTAGTTTACAAACACATGCTGTGTAAATTCCGAGTCATTCAGATGGGTGGCGAATGAATGAGTCAATGAATCAGTCAATCAAACAATAAAGCAAATAGATAGGCAACCCAGCCAGCTGTTCTGTTTGGTATAGTGTTTCTTGGCTAGAAACCAAGAAAACTTTGGGCCATCCCTTTTCTCTCAGCCCTAGGAAAAAAGTAACGGCAAACCCTTTCTAAAAATACTAGTAAGAAAATTGCAACAGTGTTCAAGTAGTTATCAAAAGTAAAGGCTGACCTGAAGAGGAGGGAAGGATAAATTCCTATGAATGGGGCTGCGGCTTGGAAACGTTAGGCTCTTACTTTTCTAAGGAAACATTAGGGTTTGGCTTAATGGTTTTAGGCCCTTACTTAGATAGGTAATTTCTGTTTCCAGGTGCACAACTGACATTTCTGTTCTTCCCCACAGCCATTCCATGCTTTAAAATCCTTCTGTATCCCAAACAATTTGCAAACATTTGAATTTCTTAAAGAAATTCAATGCTGTTCATTTTTGCATTAAACTCAGATCATGACACCATGAAACTACACTTCTTCGTTGTGATGCAAAAACCATTTACTTCAGAATATACTTCTTGTCATCATAGAAAGGAGCTTAATTTAAAAATAGAATTATGTAAAACAATCCATGTTCCTGACTTGTCATAAATACTATCTTCTAAAAGTTTTTCCATTAGATTGAGTATTGTGATAGCTCCCATTGCTTCTTAAGCGCTCCCATTGCTTGAAAAGGGACAATGTAGGATCAGCAGTTAAAGCCATCTACCATTTAATATTTGATGCTACCAATCTATGATTATTCATGTTTCTGAATTCCTTTCCAAATCATGTGTTGTTTCTTCAAATTGGCATGGTGGTACAATTCCTTATGGGACACTTCAGTTAGTATTTTCCTTCCCCAGAGTCTATACATATAGCCGTACATAGACATAAATCCATATAAACATATTAGTGCAAGGGTCTAGGTGTGATTTTACAGAAACTGTTAATTAATTTTGATTTGGCACAACAGCTGTTTACTAACTGCTTGGTCATCTTTGCAGTTCACTGCGTGTGTCTGTGCATGCATGCCAGAACATGGCGGGTTAATTAGGCAGGCTGGTGCCATTGGCAGGGATGTTTTGGGTGTGAGTCATATACTTACATTTGATTAGTAGGTTTCAGTGAAGGTGAGACTCCCAGTCCAATTTCAATTTTGCTGAGAGTAGCATAATTCTGTGGTCTTGGTAATTGACACTCTCCAATGAATTCATTGTGCTAAGACTGACCCTGTTACTAATTGCTTCCACAGGCTATTTGGAGAAGAAACACAGGATTTGGGTATGAGGCTTTTCTATTTTTGAAAGATAGCAAAACAAGAAACTGAATTTGAATATATTTTCAAAAGAAAATATTTGATGCCGGAAAGATCTCAGGTTTTCCGAGTCTGCTAAAAAACTGGCTTACATCTGAATTTATTTCTAGAAAGCTTGAATGAATCTCTGTATAAGAACAGAATATAAGCAATATATTATTATATATTATTATTACTATATGAAAGAGAATATATGAACTGATGATGCAGACAGATGCAATTAAACTCTCAAAACAACCTTTGATTCAATGATTGTTACTATTTCTTTTTTCCTGATCCTTCCTCCAAGGGGAATGCAGTAGCTACATTTTCATTCTGTTTTCTCAAAAGCTGACTTGCTTGCTCACTTTAAGCTACCTGCCTTGACTACTTGCATCTCAAAACAGCAGAAGAAAGGCTGCAGTGGGTCATCTGACAGGAACCACACACGTCTAGCTCCTTTTTTCAGAGCGGTATTTCTCAACCTCAGCAACTTTGAGAGGCGTTGATTTCCAAAATTCCCCAGCTAGAATGGTTGCCTGGGAAAGTCTGGGAATTGAAATCCCCACAACTTAAAGTTGCTAAGGTTAATAAACATTGCTTCAGATTACTTAGAGAAAGCATAATTTCCAGGGATGGATGTCACAGCCACGTGAGGCACAGATCATCAGTTCTGTGCTCCAATGTTTTCAGAATCATATCACTCCAATGAACTTCAGAGTAATAGAAACATGCAAAAAGCAAAACAAGAAAATGCCCTTTAAAACAGAACATTCCAAGCCAGAGAGACCCAAGAGGGAGGTTGATATGTTTAAGACTGCAAAGTCCAAACAGTTAAAAAAAAAAAAAGGTATACTGTATGTTTACACAACTCTGCCAAGCAGCTTATCCCACCCTTGTGTATGATGCTTGCTTTCTACGCAGGTACAAAAATATTTTGTTTTAATCTGACAATAATTCAAAACCCTGCCGTGAATCTTTTTATACAGTTACTGCAAACCATTTCAGTCATAACTGTATGCTGTCACACCTCTCAATAATAGATCAGGTTTATTCCAAACATCTAGAAGGCAGCAGTAGACAGTGCTTGATTTGACTAACAAGGCAAGCTATCTTATAGCACTGGTTCTTAATGGAATAAGAATAATAGTTTGATTTAACAATCATTGATTAAATATATTATTATTATTATTATTATTATTATTATTATTATTATTATTATTATTATTATTATTATTATTACTTCTGCATAACATCAATTTTCTTCAGTGGAAGAGTGATAACATATGGAGTATCCCATGAATCAGAATCCTATATGGAGCTTTTTATTCATGAACAATCAGGATCAATTTATACTTTTCTTAAAGCATAGCAGAGGATGAAATCTGATACTAGAGAACTAAAACATATCTGCAAATCGAGTGAATGTGGATCTCCAAACAGATAAATGTGATTGTGGTATAGAAAGCTCAGTGAAGATATAGACACATCCACTCAAAAATAATGAAAAGAGCAGATTCCACTAGGAATCAGTGACAAAAATGAAAATGAATTGCCAATTATCATGGATTGTCCAAGCACTGCTGAGATGAAGCTCTGATTTGTATGTCAACCACCATAAAGAAGACCATTGGTCTTTGCTACTATCACTTTGGAATAGGAAAGGTCCAACTTCAGCACAGGAAAATTTTCCAAATTAAAATCAATATTCACATAGGAAACAGATACTGAGAGCAAGTAGACTATATATACATATATATATATAGGCTATATACATATATATATAGGCTATATAGAATCTAGCAAGAGAATAGATACCAAAGAGCAGCATTCTCTTACAGCATGAGGAAGTGGTTGAATGAAACTACCCTATAAGTAACAAAAGCTCAGTTCAACCCGCTTTTTTTTTTTTGATCCTATAATGAGGAAAAATGAGCAGCTACATATTAAACCAAAGATACATGTTAGAATATTAATAAAATGGATTAGCAAGCCCCCTCTTCTTCCTCAAGTGAAATAGTAAAAGACTGATCATGTCCACTCTGTCAGAAGCTTGGACAGGGATGGGTAGGAATGGCAACCAGGAAACAAAATCTTATCAGAAAGGGCAAATACTTGAGGATAATTGTCTAAGGCGGAGGCTGACTTATGACCACAAGGGAAGGTGTGGGCATGTTTTCTGAAACTCCCCAAAGAAATCTTCAATCACACCCATTATTGATTACCTGGCTTTGCCCCCAAGCTAACGAATGACAAAGTGTGACAAATGTTATATACTGTCTTAAATAGTGCTGTAAGAAGTAGAAAAATACTGGTGGAGATAGTAACAACTTGAACTGGTCTCACTCACTGGCTTATGATGAGTGTGGTATTTTCAGAAACGATTATGCCATGGTTAAATACAAGTGTGAATGGGGCTTAAGTGTTGAGATCTTAAAATGAATGTTTCAGAATTGGAAAAGGTTTAGGAAAGCAGAACTAAAATCAAGGGACTGAAACAAATGTTGCTTGGTTGTTTTGAATTTAGAAATTACAAAGTAAATAAGGAAATATTGTAATCATATGTTCAGAATTAAGCAGGGCAATATTAGATTTATGTACAGATCAGACACAGTTACCTTGAAAATACAGTTCATTCTTAGAAATAGTATCATGAACATGATAAGAAATACACATTTTTCATACTTACATATAGTATTTATTTATTCGTTGGTTTGTATCCTGCCTTTATTATTTTTACAAACAACTCAAGGTGGCAAACAAATCCAACATACTCAAGGGTGCTTTTCCGAAAGGCAACTGTGAGTTCTAGTTCCATCTTAGCCATGAAAGCCAGTTGGGTGACCTTGGGCCAGTCACTCTCTCCCAGCCCAGGCTTATTGTTATGGGGAAAACAGGAGGAGGAAAGTGTGTTGGATATATCTATGGAGATTCTTAATCATCACAGTCATGGTTGTTCCAAAGGTGCTTTTCCAAAAGGCAACTGGACTTACTGGTTTTTTTCTTTGAAAACATTTAGCTTCAGATCCAAGACATTCTTCAGTTCTGGATGAAAAACAAAACATTTTCAAGGAAAAAAACCAAGAAAGTCCATTTGCCTTTTGGAAAAGCACCTTTGGAACAACCATGACCTGGATGATTAAGAATCTCCATAGACATATCCAAGACACTTTCCTCCTCCTGTTTTCCCCATAACAATAAGTTGAGAGAGAGTGACTGGCTCAAGGTCACCCAGCTGGCTTTCATGGCTATGGTGGGACTAGAACTCAGTTTCCAGCTTTCTAGTCTGCTGCCTTAACTACTAGACCAAACTGGCAGTGTTAAATAAACATTTCTAACCAGTGGCATCCACAAGAATCAATGTTCTTGTCAATGTAACCAAACAACTGATGCAGTGTCACTGCTTAAGCTCTGCCCCTTTTGTACATATATGCAACATCATGATGCAGGTACAAAAGGGGCGGGGCTTGCATCACCCTGGCATAGAACCTGTTTCTTTACTTGTCACCTTTCAGCCTTGCTGGTACAAGTCTCTCTACTAAGAGAAATGTGTATGACTCATTCCTTTCTAGGTGCCTCTTGGATGAGTCCAAGGAATTGCTTGCTGTGTTTATTACTATTCAGTGCTAAAACAGGCTTTTCCAATTTGGTGCCCTCCAGATGTATTAGAGAGCCAGTACAGTATAGTAAAGATAGTCCTCGACTTACAACCGTAAGTCAGCCTTATGACCTTTTCTTGCATTGGTTGTTAAGCGAATGCAGCAATCATTAAACAATTGCCACGGTTGTTAAGTAAACCCATTGTTCGCTATGGGCCAGTTTTTGCTGGAAACCAGAAGTAACAGTGCAAATTGCAGTAATGTGACAGTGGGACCTTGCAAACAGCTGTAAATGCAGTCATGCGGTCTGCCTCTTTGAACTTTGTAACTAGGTCATAAGTGGCTTTTGGGGGTTCCCTTGTAACTGAATGGTTGATAAGTGATTGATCATAAATTGAGGATATGGGCCTGGGAGACACAATTTTCAGTTCCCACTCAATCATGAAACTCACCAAGTATCTGTGGACCAATCACTCTTAGTTTACCTATCTCACAGGTTGTTGTAGAGATAAAGTTAGGGGAAAAGTCCTTCCTACTAGGCATGCTGCCTTGAATTCCGAAAGTAAAGGTTAAATATAAGTGTGATTCATTAATAATTAGAATTTTCAGATGTCAAGGACATGCTATTGGGAATTCTTAGAACCAAAACCCCTTCCTACAAGTACAAAACAACCAAATGAAAATGAAAGGAGAAATCAATCATGCAAACTCAGAATACAGCAAAGCCTTCCTTAATTATCAACTGGAGCCTCAAGTCTGAAGTCTGGAAAGTTTCACGGGTATATAGGTAGTACTTCTTGTTGTAGATGATTCAGTGCTTAAAGCCAAATATTTTATGTTGGCATTTTTTAATTAGATGGGTGGCAATCTATGTCCTGCCTTTTCTGTCTATACATTTGCAAAGACATGTGCCAGGGTACAATTCTGTGAATTGCTGTATTTCACTTTTGTATGATAATGAGAACATATGCATCAGATAGGTAAGACCAAATATTAAGGTATTTTGCAACATGCAAATGATGAGAATGAGCGCAAGGTCTTGTAGGACAAACCCTGCAACTCCATGTAGGCAGTACAGTTGGTTTGTAACACATGCAATGAGTCCCTTGGTGCCCACAAGAGATCTAAGTCCAGACCACCTTGAATTCCATTGTCTCTTTATCTACTGCCAATTTGCTTTGACCATTACTAGTTCATATTCTGGTAGAGAGCTTAAGCTTGCAATAAACCTTACTCGTTTGAACTGCCTGGATTTTCTGATTTCCCTGGTGCCCTGATAACAAGTTGCGCAAAGCATGGAAACTATGTGTTGCCCTATATATGTGAAATAGCTCTACATCAGGGGTGTCAAACTGCCGGCCAGCAGGCAGGATGTGTCAGGCGGAGGCCCCACCCACACCGGCTCCGCAAAAGGCAAAAAAGTCACGATACGTCACAATATGTCACGTGATGCGATCGAGTTTGACACCCATGCTCTACATTCTAGAACAACATAAAAATTGTTTATAGGACTATACTTGTTTTGCTTAGCATAATTTATTCAGTGATACACACCGTATAGAATTGTAACAATTTCTATAATTTTTTCTAAGAATTGATAGATTGCTGGATCAGAAAAAAAATATCTGTTCTTTTGTCTCTGTCTCATGCTTGATTACATGATTTGGACCATGCACCAGCTGGGTTTTTATAGCTATAATTGTTTGCTCTTGATCATTCACAACTTCTGATACTCCAAAGAACATACTTTAAAATGCAGGCTGAGTTGTAGCTGCTGGAAATGATTGATTTATTGACTGATTATGTGTCCATATCAGTTCTTAATGATCACTTAGATCAGCGGTTCTCAACCTATGGGTCGCGACCCTATTTGGGGTCGATCGACCATTTCACGGGGGTCGCCAAGCAAGGCTGTCTGCCATTTTTCCCTCCTTTTCCGGCGGGTGCCTTACCTCCCTTGAGCTGGGCCAGCTGGTGGTCGGCCTGCTCCGTCTCTGCCGCTTGCCAGCTATGCCTCGGCCAGCGCAGGGGGCGGAACCACGCATGCGCGGCGCTCCCGGGCAGGGAAAGTCCTCGACTTACGACCGGTTGGGTAGTCCTCGACTTACGACCAGTTTAGTCCTCGACGTACGACCGGTTTAGTCCTCAACTTACGACTGGTTGGAGGTCGTGGCATTAAAAAGGTTGAGAACCACTGACTTAGATAGATATTCTCCAGGATGAACTAATCTGGTCCTTCAGGTTTTCCAGCAGTACATCAGGTGCTAGTGTGGCTGAGCTCATCCATCTTCTGATAATTGCCCTCTTTTCTCTTTCTTTTTCTCTGGAAACTTCACAGTACTATAAAAATGTGCCTAATCCTTAAAAATAATGGCTGAGTGCTAATAAGTGGTTTTGCATATTTCATAGTTTACTTATTTATTTATACCTTCATTCAATTTATACAGCTCCCCTCTCAAATATATGATTCTGGGCTGCTAACAAACTCTTAAATACAAAAGCAATGCAACAATTTAAAAGTAATAAAACCCATATAAAAACTAGATAAAATTCATAGCCAAAGTAGTCAGCATCCATCAATAACAATCCATGCAGCCACTTCACAGGCTCTACCACATCCATTGCCAAAACCACTGTAGGGTTGGAGCCAGCAGAGTTGGGGACCAGTCTGATTTCCAGGGGGATGATGTTCCACAGAGTAGGGACCACAGCAGAAAAGGCTCTTCAACTCTGCAAAATACATTCACTTTATTTATACGCACCTTATTCATTAGAGCAGGGTTTCTAAACCAGGGTTCTCGGGAATCCTAGCGTTCTGTGAGAGTTCACTAGGGTTCCCTGAGAGATCATGGCTTATTTTACAAAAGCAGAGACTGAACAGAAACCTCCAATCTCCACACCCCGGGTTGGCCCACAAGAGCCTGTCTGGACCCCAGACAGTGGCAGGGATTGTGCAGAAGTGTGCTAGTGGAGAGATAACTAAAGCAAAGCCCGAACTGAGGAGTGAGGAATGAGTCAAGCTGAACTAAGGATTGAGCAAGGAATGAGAAGGAGAGGAGGAGAAATAGAGGTGAGTGAGTGTGAGAGAAAGACGCCACCAGGACCTCCATGCCAGTGCTCTCCTTGCCAGCCTGCCTGTCTGCAGGTGCAGCAGCCTGGGGGACTCTGTCTCAGGGCAAGAGCAGGAGATCCTGGGCCGGGCACCAGTAGTAGCAGGAGCCACCCACAAAGGTGGGGGGGAGGGAGAAATAAAAAAAAGTCTTATTTTTAATTTAAGAACACTCTTAATGCATATATACATGCCTACATATGAAATAAACATAGTAATTGTGTAACTTCTGGCCTACATTTGAGCCTGAATGTGCAGGGGTTCCCTGAGGCCTGAAAAATATTTCAAGGACTCCTCTAAGCTCAAAAGGTTGAGAAAGGTTGTTTTAGAGCAGGGGTGGGGAATGATGGCCCCTTTATGACCTGTGGACTTCAACTCCCAGAATTTCTGAGCCAGCATTTATTGCCTGGATGGACAGCTATCGTGTGTCTTAGGGCAGAGGTGTCAAACTGGGGGGGGGAGCGGGGGCAGGGCGGTTGCTTCATACTGAGGCTGCGCCCACCCCAGCTCTGGCAATGCAAAAAAAGTTGTGATACGTCACCACCTGTGACGCGGCGAGTTTGACACCGCTGTCTTAGGGGGAAGCTGCAGAGCAGAGTCGGGAGGATCTTGCCATTTCTCTTTTTCCTCCTCAAGTAGGGCTGGCCTTGTCTGCTAGGAGTTGCTGTGGATAGTTAAGCTCACTATAAATATGGGCTGAGGGGTTTTGCCCTTCTCTGATTCAAATGTGCCCATCAGAAGCCCGTTAAAACAGATGCCTTCTGGAAAGTGAGTTGCTGAATAGGATATTTCTTCAGAGCTCAGAAAATGTGCTTGCACACTTAAATTAGGACTTTGTACTCTGAAAGACAGGGACATTTGTAGCCCCTTATGTTACACCCTGGCTTAAAAAAAACAATGAACCAGGAATCCTTTGGCATAAACAAACAAGATGGATGCCTGATAGGAGGACAAATGCTGTAATAAAGGTTAGGGCTTGACTTGCAACCAGGGCTTTTTTTGTCATAGAACGGAGTTCTGGCACCTTTTTTGAATGGAGCCTTGTAGGGTAGGCAAGGCGGGTTGTATGACGTGTGTGAGTTCCGGCACCTTTTTTTTTTTTTTTACAAAAAAAGCACTGATTGCAATCATTCATTTAATGATCATTTGAAGTTACAATGGCACTGAAAAAAAATGACTTATGACCAGTCCTCACACTTAGGACCACTGCAGCAACCCCCAGTCATGTGATCAAAATTTGGGCTCTTGGCAATTGGCATGTACTTACAATCTGGGATCATGTGATCACCATTTGCAATCTTCCCAGCCAGCTTCCGACAAGCATAGTCAATGGACGAAGTCAGATTTGTTTGAGGGCTTTGTAATCCGCTTAACAAACGCAGTGATACATTTGTGGTAAAATCAGGCATGACTCATTTAACAGGCACCTAACTTATTAATGGAAATGTTAGTCCCTATTGTGGTTGCAAGTTGAGGACCATCTGTAATTTGCTGCAGTGTCCCCTCACTTCCATGTTTTAAAGCAGACATGTCAAACTCGCGACGTCACGTGATGTCGCGCAATGTATCGGGACGGTTTTCCTATTGCTGGCAATGGGGTGGGCGCGGCTTCTGGATGACACGTCCGGCTCACGGGCCGGCAGTATGACACCCCTGTTTTAAAGGATTCCTGGTAGTTGTTCTGTGAAGCAAATATCAAAGTGTAATTGGATAATTTAGGATAGAATATTTTTTGTTGCAATTTTGAAAATAAACAAAATGTGATCTTGAAAATAATGGAATGGATACTTTTTTTCCTAAGCCCATATGGATGAGATGCAATATTAGTAAAGTTGGACACTGCTTCCCCCAAAGCAAGCAAAGCAAAACAAGGCATGGGGGGGAGGGGAGCCAGAATTGGAACTTAAGATGGTCTGAGTCATAACTTGGTTTCTGCTACAGTAATTCTGCTTTTATATCCACTTGAGCTGACCAGGCAATTTTCTGCTTTTACTATACAACCTTCAGTATAAACTCTGCCAGTTCCCAGATTCCTTTCTTTTGCTTCCCCCATTCCTGAAAATAAGTTAATTGGACCTTTTCTGTAGTTGTGCTCCAATCCTCTCTGGAAATTCATTTTGTGCTAAATTTATTTGATAAATAATAAATTTGGTTCAGATCTGTTCTGGTGAGTAAACATCATCCTTTCATCTTTATGCTAATGCCCAGTTTATTTTTGCAGATCTTTAGATCAATATTTCTTGATTTTCTTTTTTTCTTTTTGCTATGTTGCTATTCTTGTGCCTTGACTCCTGGTAGTGCCCAAAAATTCCTACATATTTTTCCCAGCCATGAATGGCCTTATTCAGACAGCAGAAAGCTCCATCTTCACTGTTCTTCCACCATTTTAGCTGTAATAGCATCAAGTATGAACCTGCAGGAGGAAGATGTGATCCCCTAGGTCAGGGGTAGGCAACTTTGGCTCTTTTATGACTCGTGGACTTCAACTCCCAGAATGGCTGGCTGAGGAATTCTGGGAATTGAAGTCCACAAGTCATAAAAGAGCCAAGGTTGCCTACCCCTGCCCTAAGTGTTATTAAATAACAACTTGCATTACCCCAGAGTTTACACATCAAACTGCAAAACCCCAGGCCATCATTAGATGGCAGTAAGGAATTAGCATATCTCTTTGTTGCCATCTATTGATCACATGAATTTCTGAAGCCTGCATATGGCACCAAATTACCTCTCACTCATTACCTATGCTAACTGGAGGTGCTGTTATGTACTTCTGGATACTTGTACGTTTTTTATCCTTGAAAAATGTTAGATACAAAGCTCATCCATTCCTATAGAGCAGGGGTCCCCAACCCCCGGTCCGTGGACCAGTACTGGTCTGTGGCATGCCAGCAACCGGTCCGCACAAACCAGCAAAGCCCTATCTGTAGGATGCAGGCAGCACACAAAACCATGCACTCTCCGGTCCACAGAAAAACCTTTCACCACGGAACCGGTCCCTGGTGCCCAAAAGGTTGAGGACTTCTGCTGTAGAGTGCAGAGGATTCAGAGGAAGCACAATAAACAAGGGCAGGAGGGGACTAAAATGCTTTATTGTAGTTACTGTCTTCCATCCCCCACTCCAACATTTTTAAAGAGAAAAAAGTATTTTATCTTGGCCAGTATGAATCTTTGACTTTGTCAATTCTTCTCTGAGGTATTTTACCTTCCAAACTCCAAGGACTGTTCTCAACATACACGGGCAACCTTTTGTCCCTTCACACCTCTCTGAATACACACCTCTAAACTTAAACCAGCTGTTTGGCCTGAGCAGAAAACAAGGTTTGTAGAGAAACATCACTTCTGAGGAGAGCAGTAATTGCCCCAAATCATTTTACTGCCACAGCCAAACTGAGTTCCGAGTGACTATGTGTGGCTGTGTAGAATCAGAATGTGAGTGTTTGTGTTTTCCTTCGGCAACCATGTAATTTAAGATGATCCGTCATGACACAAGTCAAAGGATTACAAAGCAATTTCTGAGGCTATGCCACACATAAAGACAGCAGCTGTGGCCACCATGAAGGCATACTCTCAGTACATGTCTTTGTGCCCTCAGCAAGAGAGCAGCAGCTTTAATACATTCTTTTCCAAGAGCAAACTGCAGTCAAGCATATGGGTTTGTTTACAGCTTGGGCATTCAAGAAAAAAGAAGTCTGCCTATACTTTTTCCATTCCGTATTACAAGCTTTGCAAAACCATCCAATGCCGACTGAGCATGAGAGATTTAGTCCCCCACATCTGGAGAGCACCAAACTGAAGTAAGCTGCCACATGGGTTTGCTTGCACAAGATGATTTTTCTCCTTCAGGCTTTTGTGCTCATTAAGAAGAATAAATTTACACGTTGCTTAATGATAGTCAAAGAAAGCAATCTTTTGACATCTGAAGTCCATTGCTTATATGCATTTGCTGAGTTTAGAAGTACAGCTAATGCATGGACCTGAATGTTATTAGTGAATATTAGTTAGCAATCTCAGGCTGGACCTCTCCCACACATGCCTCATATAACCATGAGAAGCTCTGGTTTCCTTTTCAGGCTAATATATCTGACATGTTTGAAGTCATCTTCAGAATTCTTGCTTGTAATTTGCTTGTTCCAACACAAAAAGATGACAATTGTAAGTATTCTGGGTATCTACCTAAAAGTAATATGCTTCCCAGAAAGATTCTTACAGAATTCTCTTTAGCAACATTGACTGAAATAAAAGGATGAGGTTACAAGAATCCCAGCACTAGAATTTCTTCTATTTAGAACCAGTATAACCCCTTCACCACATAAAGCTAAAGACCCTCTGACTTTCTTTCTAACAGTTATTCAGTGATCTGAAGTGGTAGTGGGTCTGTTTACTGACAAGAGAAAAGCTTGCAGCTGCTTATTTATATAATAGTCGCCTGAATCTTTATTAGATTGGGAATAAGTATTAGAGCAAGCCATAGCTGACCTCCCCAGAAGACAAAACGGAACAGAGTGCAGGACACATGCTAAATCTTGCTGC
This sequence comes from Protobothrops mucrosquamatus, assembly GCF_001527695.2. Taxonomy (NCBI): domain Eukaryota; kingdom Metazoa; phylum Chordata; class Lepidosauria; order Squamata; family Viperidae; genus Protobothrops; species Protobothrops mucrosquamatus. The sequence continues at coordinate 56,904 of NW_015386678.1, read as the reverse complement.
AGCTTGTTCTCCTAATGCTATAATGGGCAGGCTTAGAGGTCAGAGGTTCGCTGACCACTGCAGAATCTTTTGGAATTGCATAATGACGGAAAGCTATGCATCCCATTTTTACCAAAAATACCTGCAGAACAGATTCCTTAAATCCTAGGGGAAGGGGAAAAAAGACTCGGAGTAACTCCATCTAAATTATCAATTGATTTGGAGAATTGCTTTGACAGGCTTTTAAGATTCAGTTTCATTAGCCTACCAGCAGTAAACTTTATTCCAAAATATCCAAGTGATTTTTGTTTCTAAATGTGTGTGCTTTCCAGGACTTGACAATATTTCAAGTATGGCCAGGTTAAGTGGAAGACTGCTTCCTTCAGTAAATGACCATTCTGTTTAAATACTGTAAAGTTTAGGTTCATAGAGATGCATGCAAAATAATATATTCCAAGGAAGGGTGACCACTCAGAACATTAAACTCTTCTGATAGCCAAAATACAATCATCAAGTACCTGCAGCTTTTTGTTTTTCTTTATCGATAAGATTTCTGCTGCTTGAAGACGGAGCCTCTTGGTTTATTTTTCTTCTTCTTTTACACCTAACACTTCCTGCCTGGAAGGAAATATGCTGTCTGGGTGGCTTTTGTTTTCTTTGTTTAAACAGCAGAACTCAACAGAAATAATCAGAGCATGCTGGTCAAAGAAGCTGGGGAAAGGGCTTGGCTCTTGATAAGCTCTACTGTGGTTAACAATCAAAACCCTGGAGGGTGTTGAAAGGGTCCCCTCGCTCTCCATTTTCTGAAAAGTAGCTGAACAATAAGGCTGAACATCTGTAGTATTCAGCTAGGCTTCTCAGGGTAGAAAAAGGGGTCCAAGGTCAGAGTAGGAGATTCAATCCAACCCCCACCCCAGCCCTGGTGCCCCTCAGTGAAACTTCCACAGCTATTTTTTGTTCTAGAACTGGAGCCCAATGCTTATGATACCTATCAATGACATATACTGGAGGGTTTATATATACTTATTAGCTAATTTCATAATCATTCACTGACATATATAAACTTTAGCTTCTATTGTAACCAACGGGAGAGAAAATATATTTAAAAAGGCAAAAAGAAAAACTTCTGGCAGAGTTTAACATAATGTAGTTTCCTGGCCTTTGGAAAGTTGCACTGTGGAAGGATTTACTGTGCTGAGTGGCAATTTGGTACATTCTTATCTGAGTAGTTATGTAAGGATGGTTCTATAACTAGAATGGGTAAACTCTAGTCATCCAAGTGTCATAGAACATATTGCAAAACAACCAGAATGAATGGGAAACCCTCACTGTAGATCACAACAAACACTGTGTAGAATTCCTAATAAGAAACACAGAGCAAGAGACCTGAGACTTGGCCAAATCCCTTATCTCTGTTAAATCATTTCAATCTGACAAGATAAGCAGTAGAAATAGCCTGCACCGAGAACAGTTTTTAAATTTTTTTTAAAAAAAGGTAGAATAGAAATCCGCGATACGCTATCATTTTTATCTATTGTCCTCTGAGGTTTTTTAAATGTTATTTTAACAGCTTTCCTTTCTGTAATGTGACTGGAGAAAAACAGAACCAAGCAATTTCAGCAAAGAAATGAACAAACAGCATTGGTGTGAGAGCAAATTTAGTGTGGTGGTTAAAGCACCAGGCTAGAGACTACTGAGTTCTAGTCTGGATCCCCCAAGTGGTGGTGGGGAGGGAAGGCTTAAGAGATGAAGAAGAGGTCCTCTCTAAATTGTTACTCAGGAATTGCATTGTCATTCCAGTGACATTCAGGGCTGTTTCCAGTTGCCTTAGTTCCTTTTCTCAGATGCCTGAAACTGAACTGTGTTTGCATTTGCATTTTCTCAAACACAGCTAGCTGAACTTTGACATGACTAAAAGGGCAGATTCTAAATGAGTCAGGCTGCTGCCTGAACAGTACTCAAAGCCAGGTCCTCAGGCAGATAAACTTACTGCTAAATCACTACTGTATGCAAACCCGTTGATACAGAAAGGCCGCTGTGTTCCCACCCTGGGAGTCAAACCTCATTCTGAAGTTATTTTCAGAGATTAGTGATTGGAACCAGAGGCCACTTGAAAGGTGGCCTGACTCCTTGTTTGGTTTCATTTTAAGACAAGATAATAGGTTTCTGGCTCTGGGCTGCAAAAGCTACATGATGACTAGGTGACAGATAAGAATCTACTGTATCTCTTTACTGCCATCTAGTGGTTGTCTGGATTTTTGCAGCCCTGGAGAGATTGACGATGGCCCCAAGGACTTGCTTGCAGAACTGGTAGCAACTATGTTCACTGTCCTGAAACAGCTGAGAAATCACTGGTAACTGCTAACTCACCTTCTCTCTTCCTTTGACAATCCAGCAACCTAATTTAACTTCCTGCCCAAAGGCAAAGGACAGGCAATTGGGTTGATGGGCAAACAAATGCTGACAGTTGGGAGAAAAAATGCAGGTAGTCCTTGACGTACGACCATAACTGAGCCCAATGTTTCAGTTGTTAAGCGAGACATTTGTTAAATGAGTTTTGCCCCATTGTATGACCTTTCTTGCCGGAGTTGTTAAGTGTTAACCTCAAACAGTCACTAAAGGATGATTGTAAATCTAGGACTACCTGTACCAGACCTTCATGGAAGGTTTTTAGAATTTCAGGTTGGAAACTTATCCATATTTAGACATTCCCCAATGTCTGGAGGCCCAGCAACTAATTGCTAACTGATACACAGTTCTGGGATGACAGTGATCACGATGTCCATGTGAAAAGATTTACACTAGATGCCAATTGCCAATTTGAGATGTTATTTTAAAGCCCTAAAAGCACTTGTCTTTCTAAAAGACTGTTGCTACTATAAATAAATGTACAGGTATTGAAGAAGAAATGGCCTTTCTCCTCTTCCTTTTCACCTTCTTTTTCTTTGGCTTCATTTTTCAATACTGGCAGCTAATGTGATAATATTGAGCCAGTTTTGACATGAGCCCCGCAAGGAAAAGGAATGTTAATGGTACAGACATCAAAGAAACTGTTGGCTATATCAGAATAGAATACTACTGAAGGAATAGTATAACATAGAACATCACACTTATAGTGTAATTGCCAGAATTTATATTTAATTTAGATAGAATTTAATACTCCAGTCTTATGACATTTGGGGATGGAGGATGATTTATCTCTTCCCTCTCATATTGACTTTTCTCCTTTCACTGGTCTCACATCACCATTTTTCCAGGCCCTGCTGGCTTCGTTTTCCCTATCCATTCCAAACACTATAGTTTACAGATACCTCTTGACTTATGACCATAGCGGAGCCCGCAATTTTGATTGTATATTGTGACAGCTGTAAAATGGATCACCACATGATCATGTCTGACTTTATGAGCTTTTTTTGCAGGAGTCCTTGAAGTGAATGCTGCAGCATTAAGGGAACACCGTGTTTATTAAGTGACCCCATTATTTGCTACAGGCATCATAATCATGTGGCCACTGGACATTACAAATGGAGGTAAATGCAGGCCAGTTCCCAAGTTCCCAAAATATGATCAAGGACTGGGAGGGGAGGGAACAGACATTGGAACTTTGAATCTAGGTCATAAGTTCCCCTTTTCAGGGTCTGTTTTAACTTCAAATGGTCACTAAGCGTCCAGTCCTAAGTCAAGGACTGACTCATTTTTTAATTCTGGTAAACTTTACTTCCCCTCTCCCAGTATTGAGGGTAAAGCTTCATCCTCTTCCCAATATCAATTCCTGGCAAAGCATCAAAATCTGAAGAATACCTTTTTGTGTTTTCTATTAACATTTTGCACACCCAACACCCTGTTTCTCAGCTACACAGCAGCTTTTAAATTTAAATAACTATAATGTTTTAAGTATTTCTTTTCATTACAAAGAATTCATAACCTGGAATAAGTGGTTCATATATTACCACGAATGGTCAAAATACAAAAGATGTTGAGACTCTAGAAAGAGTACAGAGAAGAGCAACAAAGATGATTAGGGGAGTGGAGGCTAAAACATATAAGGAATGGTTGCTGGAACTGGGTATGTCTAGTTTAATGAAGAGAAAGACTAAGAGTGTCATGATAGTAATGTTTCAATATCTCAGGGGCTGCCACAAAGAAGAGGGAGTCAAGCTATTTTCCAAAGCACCTGAAGGCAGGACAAGAAGCAACGGATGGAAACTAATCAAGGAAAGAAGCAACCTAGAACTAAGGAGAAACTTCCTGACAGTTAGAACAATTAACCAGTGGAACAACCTGCCTCCAGAAGCGGTGAATGCTCCAACACTGGAAGTTTTTAAGAAGAGACTGGACAACTATTTGTCCGAAATGGTATAGGGTTGTTGTTGTTGTTATTATTATTATCATCATTATCATCATCATCATCCACCATCTTCTAATGCCTATGAAGGTCCCTATGAATGGACATGTCATAAGTGAATGTGCCAATTGCTAAGTATGGAATGTCAAGATTTGTTAATGCAGCAAGACTGGGAAAGCTGTATTGCTATTCTGGTATACTTGTTGATCTTCCCTGCTGTTTTTGATTTTAATATAAAGAGGTTTACCATAATTTATATTACATTTTTAAATGTTTAATTCAAAAATCATTGATGCAATGTTCTAAAATATGGTAACACAAATAATAAACAGATTAAAGAACATGAGTTTTATTGAAAATGATTTCTAGAATTTATTTTGAAGTCCTTCCTTCCATCCTGGAACAAAGCAGTGCAAAGATCTAAAGGAACAGACAATCTATGGCTCATGGCTCCAGGATTTCCCAGAATGTAGTGCCACAATTCAGTGGCAAGTCACTCAATAATAGTGTTGTAATTTTCAATTAATTTTTGATAAGAAAGAAAATCAAGTAAGGCAGGTATGCTAAACTTAGGCTTAAAGCTTATTAAAAAAAACTCCTCATAAACTTACAGAACAGAGAATATAAGCCAAACACCCCAGCTGTCTCTTCTTATGACATGATTATATTTTTGCCACATTCTTGATGGTAGTAGATTTTAAAAGTACGGTTTTCAACCACAGAAAGGTTCCACCCTTTAACTAAATGTACTAAACACAATTCCAAAATTGCTTGGGAAAATGAAAAAAAGGACCTTGTTTGTATTAAGACTATAAAGAAAGTGCAGGTGAGATTTTTTGGGAAAGTGCCAATATCACCTAAAGTAAATTCTGTTTTCTAACAATCTGCTTTGTGGTAGTTTCATGGAAATACTGGGAAAAGGCCAGTTGTATGTTCTGTGCCTATATGCAAAGACAGTGGTCTTTATGCAAGATGACATTGGTGAATATTAAGCAGAGATCCATGTCAGGAGAAAAAGAAAAAGAAAACATAAATGCAACTGGATTTGAAAGTACACCTAGGCAGAAACTTTAGCACTGGCCCCATCTGGTGATCTAGAGATGAACTTGTTTTGGACAGTAAAGTGCCCCAGTTCTTTACCCCAGATATCATTATTTACCAGAAAAAGCCTTCAATTTATACTGCCTGTGGGAAGGAAATCAAGTTCCCCCTTCACACATTCTTCCTTCTGTAATTCAGAACCATCAATTAGAATAGGGTAGGCAACGTTGGCTCTTTTATGAGCCAAGCTGGCTCAAGAATTCTGGGAGTTGAAGTCCACAAGTCATAAAAGAGCCAAGGTTGCCTACCCCTGGTCTAGACAAATATCAAAGTGCAACAAGAATCATCTAATGTAATAACATGCAACATTCCTCTTTATCTAAAATCCCAAGCCAAGATCTCTTTGACCCTGAAATCTCCTTGATCAAAGAAAATGCCTAAGATCCCTTTGACCCTGAGATCTCTTTGATTAAAAAAAGGCTTTCCCCCATAAAAGATCATCTTGCTATCAAATGCTAAACCACAGGTGTGCAGAGTATCTGAACCATGTGAGTAATTGGTTACTGTAAATACATTTTCTTCTAATTCTTCTTAGAATAGAGAGTGATCTGGAATTCCTACATAAAGAGAATTTGGAAAAGATTTAGGGGTGGCCACCTAATAAACTTTACTTCAACCAACTGTCTGCATTTTTCCAACCCAGTTTGGAATGCATCTAATTTTCTTTCCAATATTGCCTATTCCTTAAAAAAAATAATTCACATCTATTAGTGCGCATTTGTATAAATGTAGTGTGCCGTTTTATAAATGTATTTAGGTATTTACTATCTTTAAAAGTAAAATCTCAGAGAAAAATACTGACAACTTGTTTTCTGCAGAGACCTCTACAACTTATAGCCATCAAGTATGCTGAATTAATTCTCATTTTCCTTCAATTTAGGCTTTCGTTTTGTTAAGAACCCCATTATCTTCTGAATAATCTATGGGACAGATGATGGACCATAGAAGGAAATGCCGGATTACCTGTGCTATTTTTTTTCTTTTGCCAATCTTTATTTTTTCTCAGCTGCTGTGAGAAAGACAAACTGTTATTGACAAATATCTCAATGCTGTAAAGTATATGAAATTATCTGAGACTTAGTTTGGGGAGAAATTCACAATAATAAATTATTTACAATAATTCTATTTTATTGTAAAGCTAAATTTAACCACTTGTGTTTCCTATTTGATTTACCTGATAAGGTTGACACTGGGAATTAAGGTATCAGAAATGTAATCTTATAAAATTAAACTTCATATTTTTTTTTGCCCTTATTGGACAACATACACCTTAATCATATAACAGAAGTTGCAAAAAGACTTGAAGTAACATAGGTGTATGACATTTATAGATGCTAAGTTGGCATTGAATGGTTTATCAAAGATGCTGAGTTGTCACAGAGGAATAAAGTTCTTTTTAAACCAGGACATCTGTACATCTGGTTCATTTCCTCTTTTGTTTCAAAGCAATCACAGTTTTATAACTAGTTCTATCATTTTAGCAATTGCCTGAGAACTTTAACAGCATGGCACCTTCAGGAAGGTTTCAGCTTCCTGTCACACTTTATAGATTAGCTGGGCCAATCATCAATAGACTCCTGACATAGCCAATCACAGAAATATAAAAGTTACACTAGCTTATTCTCCAACTTCGCTGCAACTGAGACAATGAGTAACGCTCAAGCGATTGTCGATACCTGAATTGCATATGTCTATAACAAAACATTCATGCAGTCCAAGTGTTTTAATAAATCAAATTAATCAATGTGAAATATTTTTTGTGGGATTCCTGAAATCTTCTAATATGTTGAGCCAATTAATGACGAGGGTTAGGCCCTTGCACAAGATCGTGCAATTATAGCTCAAAAAGAAACCCCCTTTGTGATATAAAATACATAGTTTATACATCTTTCTTGGCTACCTTCAAAACCATTCACTTGGAAATGTACTTTATTTGAAAATACTGCAAACAATCCTCAGTTTTTGTTTGAAAGGCAAAGGACAGGAGCACTCCAACTTGCCCCAAGATTTACAGGTCCTTTACTTAGATTTTCCTGTTGTCTTTGAAGCATTGTCAGTTGCAGTTTTTTCTTGTAAACTTAAATCTTTTACAAGCTAACTCTAAAGTTATATTTCTGACCCCTCTCTTCAGTCTCTATTTGTCATTTAGATCAGGAAGACCCAGATAAAAGAAAGGTTTGTGATTCAACTATTGTGAGCTGCAGCAGTACAGAGCAACTAAAGAGATAGTAGGTCACCTGGACCCTTTAGGGAATATAAGCATCTCAATCACTTAAAACTTGGCAAGTTCAGTGACATTTCTCTCACATACCTTTAAGATAGCTAGGAATCTTCACTGTACCACTGGTTCTTCATAATTCTCTTGTTATTTCATGAAAAATACACATAAATTCAACAGTATTAACTCTATACTTTGGCATCTTAATTATGAAAGAGAGAAAAGGGCCTAAGAAAGGGTATACTGTAAGCCAGGGGTGTAAAACTGGCAGCCCGTGGGCCAGATATGTCACACGCAGGCCATACTCACCCGAACATTGCAAAGGCAAAAAATGTCACGATGCGTCACCATACATCATGTGATGCAATCGAGTTTGACACCTGGGCTGTAAGCAAAATGACCTCCTCAAATTTGACCTCCATTGCTGAAGTTTTCTTTCTTATTCTTGGCTGAAAATAAACTAATTCAAATGTTGGCAGACAACATGCAATGACAGCCATTGCTGCAGATCAGTTTGGGTAGTATTTCTTTCAGCCAGTCCCTATGTCTGAAAAATTCAATTTAGAGGCATCTGCAGGACTAGAGGCTTTCCCCAAAATGGTAAAAGCAATCTTATGATGCAACTGGACTGTGAAATCTTTTGTCCAGGTCCCTCCTTAATGGTTGTCTCATAACTTCCCCAATCATTGCAGACATGGGACACGGTGGCTCAGTGGTTAAGATGCCACTGTGTCCCATGTCTGCAATGAGTATTAGACTATTATAGGTATATAGCTTGGCAGTTTGAGATTCAACTGCCACCAGATGGAGTGAGCTCCCATTACTTGTTGCAGCTCCTGCTAATCTAGCAGTTCAAAAGCATGTAAATTCAAGTAGATGAATAGGTACCACATATAGGTATGCAGGAAGGTAATAGTATTCCATGCTTCACCATACGCCAGTGATGGCGAACCTTTTAGAGACCGAGTGCCCAAACTGCAACCCAAAACCCACTTATTTATCGCCGGGTGCCAAGTGGGCGTGGCCCACTGGGTGGGCGTAGCTGTGGTGGTCATGGCAGATTGGATGGGAGTGACCAAGGTGGGCGTGATCACCTCAATGTTGCTCGTGGGAAGGGATGCCTGTGGGGGCCGGGCAGGCTTGGGGGAGATCCAGAGGGTCTCTGGCAGGTGGGGCGGTGGGCAGGAGGCGGGGTGAGGTGAGGCAAGATGAGGCAGGGCGGGGGTGCCGTTGTCCCAGGGCAAGGTGTGGCAGGGGCAGGGGTGGCTGCTGCCTGACACCATCGACCTCTGCACACAGAGGCCAGCGAGCACATGGGTGCTAGGATGCATCTGGCCATGTGGGACCTTGGCGAGTTAGTGGGTGGCTGGTTGAAGAGGGACAGTTGCCATCTCCAGGGCATGGCCTGTGTGCCCACAGAGAGGGCTCTGAGTGCCGCCTCTGGCATGCGTGCCATAGATTCGCCACCACTGCCATACGCTCTGTGATGTCATCTGGCCACATGACTATGAAATATCTCCAGATAATGCTGGCTCTTGGCTTAAGAAACGGAGATGAGGACTGCCCCTAAAGTCAGTCATATAAAACCTGCAGGGACACCATTTTTACCATTGCACACATTGTGCCACTAGCTTCCCTGACCCTTCCCCTGAAATGAGCCCAATGGGTTTTGTTAAAAATTTATTCATAGAAGAAACCTATATTTCCACAATTCAGTTTTTAGAAATCCTAAATTCCTGGCTTCCCATTGGTTCATCATCAGATATCAAGCAATAGTGATAATTTTTTAAAAGCTTTGATATGCAACTGGAAATTTTTTACAGTCATCGATTCTCTTAAGGAATATGAAGATTGCACTTAAAGTGGAAATATTTCCGATAGATGCCTTTTTAAAACTAATCTAATTCTTCATAAAATAAACTGACTATTGCGTGCTTATTTACCAAAGGAATCAAGCCTGTCAATTTCCAATGAACAAGTTCAAAGGGGTTTATATGTGTACAAGAACATTTTTTTTATAAGAGGAAATATCTGGTTCCATATATGGGAGACTTTCTGGAAATGTTAGGGCTGAAGGCTAGACTGGGAAGTTAAGTTGCATCATGTTCTGTGATGCTGCAGGAGAACTGCTTAATTCTTTTCAACTTGTCACCAAGAGGAAAGTCAACTCAAAGGAATTGCTACCTTTTTATTCTATTTTGGTGGACAATTCTTTATGAGTATGATGTAATGCAATGGCGATAATAAAGCTGAAAATTCAGTAAGTCAGATACAGTTTAATGGTTTTCTGGAAGAGAGTCTGGAAGAGAGATATAAGGTTTATATATTTACTTGCATTTCGTATGAAAATGAAATATTGTCTACAAATCACAAAACAACTCTTCTTCATTCTCTTGCCACTTTATAGTTTTCTATAGAACGAAGAGAGAAAACACACACATATAGAGCATGTCCCTTCAAATGGCTAATAAACATTTCAGAAGGTTAGAAATTGGTCTACTTTGGCTTGAGAAGGCACAATGAAGCTGATTTGTTATTGGATCAGACAAACCCCCTGTAATTCAAATGATTCTACATTTTCCATCCATGTTCTATCTGAGTCTGTCTGGACTACAAAACTACTGATCCTTTTCAAGTAGTACTAATCACATGGTAATTTTTATTTGTATCCCACGTTTTATTTGATGACTCAAGGTAAGACCTCATGGAGTTGTTTTATCCGCATCACAATCCTAATAGGTAGTTGCAGAGAGAGAATGCAAATTTGAATCCATGATCCAAATCAATACCTTAGCTTATAAACTGCATTCTACAGCACATAATTTATTCTTATTTTAGAAATATTTTAAGCTCGTCCCTAATTTTAAAAATGAGAAAAAATATGAAAACACTCTAAAATCAATGTTCAATGCTTTCAATATATGAAAAAAAATTGTGCATGCACACACAGAGCTTCACGTATTTCCGTACTACTATCTATTTTTATTAAGAAACTATATGACTTATGTTGTGAATGCCAGCTGCACTTCCAGAAATGTCAGCCTGCTTCCAGTTTGGCAATACACATATCCCCATTTTAAATAGCATCTTCATAGGAGGAGGGGGAGATGCTCTCCCAGCCACATAGGCAGATTCTCCCAGCCCTTCCCTCCTAAGTAGAAACAAAGCTTTGTTCTTATAACAAAATTAGGAAAACGGATAGAATTCCAAAGGATGCATAATTGGTCCTCTACTAAGGCACTGGAGGGAGTGCAGGAATTTGAAAAGTGAATAGTATGTTCTGTCACTTGTTGATTTCCACAAAGGGCCTGTTTATACCTGTCAGAGAGCCTCTTCTAGCATTGTGGAAAAAGGAGAAAACCTGTCAATAGTGTTTTCACATGGATATTTCACTCTCTGGGCTTTCTGAGAAGGATCCGTAACAAGATTTGAGGAAGTGCCTGATGTCTTCCATTCAAATGGGCACTGTTTTGTTTTAACTCCTACCACAAGAGTCATCACTCTAATATGCTGACAAGTCTTTGGGAATATGTGAAAATGAAGTCCCAAGGCAGTTGTGGCATGTAACACCACATAGACAGTGGTGGATCGCTGACATTTCCTAGAAATGCTGAGCTGAACCCTAAATAAGAGACAACACTATAATTCTATTGATTTATTTTTAAATATATATAATATACTTTGTCCTTGCCTTTGAACATCTTTTGGCTACAGCAAGCCTAGTTAACGATTGGAATATCCAGGGAGACAAAAAGGTTAACTGAATGAAAAGGAAATTTCAAAGTTCTCTACGTTTTGTAGAAATGGGCAAATGTTTTAGTCAGAAACAGCACTATATATATGTTCTATGTCATGCAATCATTTAAATCTCTGAATAATTTAAGGGAATTGGATGAATCAGACTTCAGAATGTGCTTTATTAAGAATCTTCAGAAAATCAGTACTATTTTGAATCTCATTTTAGTCTCTTTCTAGCTACCTTTCTTTTATTTGTAGTGGACAACATCATCTTGCGGTCTATTCTTAGTTCTGCGTGATCTATTTTGTTTCATCTACTTGCAACTGTATCTCTGGACTGGGACAGCTCTGTAATTTATCTTTTCCAACAGATTATTTGCAGTTTAATATTTAGAATTTATATTTTAAGTGTTTTTCCTCTATGAAATTGGTTTAAATCTCAAAAAGATGATAGTTTTGAATTCTACAGTCATGAAGTGATACTATCATTTAGTGATTTTATGTGGTATTATCACTTAGTGATAATAAGTGATATTATCACTACAAGAAGTGACAGAGGGAGTTCAAGTTGCCAGAACTTTGGCAAGAGTGACCACGTCATATTGGAATTCAGTATAATGCAAACACAAGCAATAGAACATAATCCATCCAACCAGTATCTTCAACTTTAAAAGAGCTTATTTTAACAAACTCAGAGATAGCCTAAGAAAGATTCCATAGATGAAAATCCTAAAAGGGAAAACTACTCAAGAAGCATGGGAAACTGAAAAATATGATCATAACAGCCCACTCCAGTGCAATACCACTGAAAAAGAAAAGCAAAAAATCCAAGAAGAAACCAGCATGGTTGCACAAAGATCTCTGATAAACTAAAAGACAAAAAGGACAAGAACAAAAAATGGAAAGAGGGACACATAGCTAAGGCAGAATATCAGCAAAGATGAAGTCAGGAAAGCAAAGGCTCAGAATGAAGAAAGATCTACAATAAAAGTCAAAGATAATAAAAAGTTTCTTTCAACATATAAACAAGAAAAAAGTCAAGGAATCACTAGGTCCACTAAAGAGAGAAGATAGCAAGGAAGTAGCAGGCAGCAGAGAGGAAGCAGAACTGCTTAATTCATTTTTTGCATCATGCAAACAAACAAACAAACTATAGCCCAACCTACCAAAAATGTAACCGTAAAAGACAGACTAGAAATAAAAATTAAAATAAGCAAGAAAATGGTTAGAGAACCTATCTGATCTTGATGAATATAAATCACCAGGACATGACAGATTACATCCCAGAGTTCTGAAGGAGCAGGCATATGTTATCTCAGAACCATTGTATCATATCTTTCAAAAATCCTGAAGTACCGGGAAATTACCTGAGGATTGGAAAAGAGTTGATGTGGTTCCCATTTTCAAAAAAGGGGAAAAAAAGCAGACCCAGGAAACTACAGACCAATCAACCTAACATCAATACCTGGGAAGATACTGAAAAAGATAATCAAACAACAGATTTGCAAACATCTAGGAACAAAGTTATAACTAGTAGCCAGCAAGGCATTTGACAAAGTAGGCCACAACCTATTTCATGGTAAGCTAGAAAAATGTGGGACAGCATTACCACCAGATGGATTTGTAATTGGCTAACAAACCATACTTAATAAGTAGTCCTTAACGGTACTATATCTACATGAAGGGAAGTAAGCAGTGGGGTACCATAAGGTTCTTAGGCCCAGTACTCTTCAACATCTTCATAAATGACTGAGATGAGGGAATAGAAGGGGAACTCATCAAATTTGCACATGACAGTAACCTGGTAATAGCCAACATCCCAGAAGACAAGCTCAGAATCCAAAAAGATCTTGACAAACTTGAACAATGGCCTTATTCAACAAAAAGCAAGGTTTTACACTTAGGCAGGAAAAACCAAAAATACAAGTACAGATTAGGCTCAAAAAGAGCAGCTGTGAGAGGGACCTTGGAGTCCTAGTGGACAATTACTTATTGCGGCAGCAGCCAAAAAAGCTAATATAATCAGAGGTATAAAAACAAAATCACGTGAAGTATTAGTACCACTTTATAAAGCCTTAGTAAGGTCACATCTGGAATACAGCATCCAGTTTTGCTCACATTACAAAAAAGATGTTGAGACTTGCAAAGAAGTTGCAAAGAAGAGCAACAAAGATGATTAAAGCAGTGATGGGATTCAAATATGTGAACAACTGGTTCTCTATGTGGATGCCGCTTCTGGAAGTCCATTCTGGGCCTGGCCAACAAAAAAATAGCTACTGGTTCTGCCAAAGTGGTGCGAACTGGCTGAATCCCACCACTGGATTAAAGGCCTGGAGACTAAAACATATGAAGAACGGTTGCAGGATTTGTGTTTGGCTAGCCTAGAGAAAAGAAGGACTAGTATTCCAGTATTTGAGAGGCTGCCACAAAGAGGAGGGGGTCAACTTATTTTCCAAAGCACCAGAGGGCAGGACAAGAAACTATGGATGGAGAGGAGAAGAGAAGCAACCTGGAATTAAGGAGAAATTTCCTAACAGTGAGGACAATTAACCAATAGAACAGCTTGCTCTCAGAAATTGTGGGTGCTTCATCACTGGGGGTTTGTAAGAAGAGACTGGACAGTCACTTGTCTGAAATGGTATAGGCCGGGTCTCCTGCTTGAGGAGAGGGTTGGACTAGAAGACCTCCAAGATCCCTTCCAGCTCTATTCTGATTGAAGATCTAATGAAACTTAGACTCAAATCAAACAAGTGAAACAGTCATATGCCTAAATGCTATATGACCAGAAGGTGGTGCTATAGAATTTTTCCTTTTCATTTTTATTAACACAAAAACAGCACAAGTTTGTGTTTATTTATTTATTCAATACTCAAATATACCTGCCTATCTGAATCCAATTGACTCTGGCACAGCAAACAATATCATAAAAATTAAAACCATTACAAATTATACATATAGGCAACTGAGGATTATCATAATTACATAAAAATTAACATTCCAACCAGGTAACAGGGCCCCTATAGTACTCTCAGGACGCAGGCTCATGTACACAGCCATGGCTTTAGAGCCTTACAAAAGATGGGGGCCATCCTGAGCTCTGTTGGAAGGGCAAGAGTTACTGCTTAAAAGGCATGCCTCCTTGGTCCCCACGGGCATGCCTTCTCCAAGGATATTCTGGAATGCCAGCAGACATTCCTTGGCTGACAGGACCTGCAGCATCCTCAATCTACAAAACCAAATAGAATGGGTAGAAACGTGGGAGAAGATACAGTAGTCCTTTAAATAACCTGGTCTCAAGTCATATGGGGCTTTAAAGGTAACAACCAGCACCAGTTATGAGACTTCTCTCACAACCCAGGGTTACAGTGAGGATGCCACATGAAATGTTCCTAGAAGATAAATGGTAGCAGTGAGAACTACCAAGCTGCTATCCCAAATCAGGAGGCACAGTCAGGTATGAAAACACAGAGGATTTCTGGGACAGGAGGTCTGACATCTCCAGCTGATGGGTTCAACTATTCCACTATAGCTTCAACTGGACGAAGAAAATATATCTCTCTTGTGAATTTTCCTAGGGCTAGGACTCCCTCTGCCCCTTCCTTCCACCCACATCTCAAAAATCCTTTTTCCTTCAGTCCTCCCTACCAAAAGCTGGAGTTTTAACTGAAATTAGGTATCCTAAGGTTACCATTTTTGACTGACAGTAGTAATATCCAATCTTCACTTACTAAATCGAGATTCTCTCTCTCTCTCTCACACACACGTGACCCGCCCATAAGTAACTCCAATGGTTCGGCAAGAAATATGCCACTTCTAATAACTCCTTTTTTAACAAAACATTAAATGAGAGAACCATTTTCATGGAAAGGAAGAACTTCCTGACTGTACTCTTGCATTAGAGCCCAAAGACATGTTAGAAGTAAGTCTTCATCCTGGTTCATCCAAGCCGGGAATAAATAAGCAAACATGGCGACTGCTTTGGGAAGAAGGTTACAGTTTATTGCAGAAGAAAGATGGTCCTTGCAAGAAGGAGCAGAGGAGAAGAAAGAGCCTGAGCACATGGGTAGGTTTTTTATACCCCCCTCTAGCCCTGCTTGGAATAGTT
The DNA here is from genome assembly GCF_001527695.2 of Protobothrops mucrosquamatus. Taxonomy (NCBI): domain Eukaryota; kingdom Metazoa; phylum Chordata; class Lepidosauria; order Squamata; family Viperidae; genus Protobothrops; species Protobothrops mucrosquamatus. The sequence continues at coordinate 41,418 of NW_015386678.1, read as the reverse complement.
TCCTGTTCCTGTGGCATGAACTTTGAGGCTATTTCTGAGTGTTTTTCTAGGCCTTGATATCTGTGGTTTAATCCCATTATCATATCCTGCTTCCCAGGTGATGGGGCTAATGACTCTTAAGAGCTTCTTTTGTCTTGAGATCCCTGGCTCCAAACTTCCTGATGGTTCCACATC